>NW_028225121.1:157500-225000 GCF_056783735.1 Eptatretus burgeri | reverse complement strand
TTGGAACTGACCAAGTACCAAATTAGAATTAAACTCTCTGATGTAATGTGGAAGTGAATTGAATCGGGTTGGTCCAACTGTTAAATGAAGTAAGAATAAATGAAATTGAACCAAATAATATTGCAATCAAAGGGGATTCTTAAGTTCATTGTACAAGGGTGAGAAGTGTATGGTGGATAATTAGAAAATAAATTGTTTCACAATGAAAGACTTGTGTGGACATCAGTTTTATCAGTGTCGATCGGGTTTTTGTAGGATTTTATAACCAAATCGGACAAACGTTAAACTCTGCCTGAAGTCAAATAGGATTCCACAATCGACCAGGTAGAATCCTTCAGGAGGACAACGATCACAACAAGGTGGGTTAAAAAATCCACAACAGAGCAGGCGGTGAAGCCATGTGGTCTGGGCATTCCCAGATCCTCGATCAGCAGGAAGACCCACCGGGTCACGGCGAAGAAGCAAGCTGAGGCCTATTCCCAGTCCAAGTCCACTCCCAAGCAGTGAAACCCACATGTGCTGTCTGCCAAAGGGGAGAGGGGAAGGTTACACCGTTGTGTCAAATGTGTGGATCACATGCACACACGTGCACATACACCTCCATGTTGTCATGATGTTTATGACTTGTTCAAACTACAGAACACAAACCACCCTTGGTTTCCAGGGTGCACCCTTTTGCCTCAACCGGACATCTGTGAAAATCACGTGCATCGCGTTCTGACGTCACGCCAAACGGCTGACGTCATTCCACATGCGCCCGAGTAAAAGTTAAACATGTGTGAGGACGCCGTTGCTTGCTGGGGGCGGCGAAAGGAGAGGTGCCATCTCTGGGAATCCTCGGCCGATGACATTTTAATTTGTGTGTACAGTGCGCACACGAGAGCGGCGAACACGTCGGGACTCGCACACCATCAATAATAAATAAATAGCATGTGACGTCACACGCACCTTTCAACACCTTTCCAGCACTTTTCTCATGATATCCAAAAAGGGCTTTTACAATGTTTTAAAAAAAAATACATGCGGGAGATACCGGCCATGGTCACGACGTGCGTCCTCCCATTCCCTCGTCTTCCCAGCAGTAATCCGACGTTCCTGTTGTCTATCAGGGGTGCGACACGGACACGGGAGCACACGGGTTGCGGCAGCAAGATGACGTCTTGTGCGTCCATCACCCGTGGAGGTAAAGCGGCCGGTGGAACACAAGGACACGGACAACACGCGGAACCTCGACATCGCGTCCCGGCACAAGGCGAATCGGGGTCGGGGAAACCGCGACTAGTTTTCTGTGTTGACATTTACAATGGAAACACTGCACTGTACGTCGCACCTGGCAGGCACGTCATCGTTCAAAATACGTAACAATATAATATAATCATATACAACTGTTCACGTGAATTGTAGTCATGTATTTGATAAACCAATAAGTAGGATTTTTCTCGCAATTTTGTTGTGGCTGAAAAAAATAAAAATTCTTGGAATGACGTCATCGGCTGTTATTTTTTTTGTAGACATGGTCGAGGTCAGGCCCGTCGCTAGGGGGGGCATTTGGGTGCAGTGCCCCCCCATGGCGCATCTCTTGCCCCCCCCACTTGTCCGCCACCCATTCATGCCCTGTTGTACTCTGTGAACAACTTGGTGTTTAAGGACGAGCGCCCACGTGACCTTGCTGTTTAAGAGTTCACCTGTGTGAACTAAAACCCTTATTCCAGATGTTCAACGTGGTGAATAATGAGGCCTTCTTGGATAAACTGTTCTTTAATAATATCCTTCTTTGAATAACGGTCAAGAGATAAGTGTGCGCTTCCCAGCGCATCTCCAAAAGCAATTGGCAAGACAATACAGTCCAAGACCACAAGATAAGAGATAATAACACAAACACCAACGGCAGCAGCCAAGACGTCGTGTCGAATGTCGATGTGGGTGGTGAAATCTATATGTCGTGGATCATTTAGTTTTAAGGAATAGCCAATCAGCGTGTTCGATATGGAGACCCTATTGAGCAGGTTACCTGATTGGTTGTAAGTTAGGTATAAATGTAATATAGTCATAATATGATTAAGGAAAAGACATAAATTTACATTATTCAAGATGAAGTGTACGTGCACCACGTGACCTTCACAACCCGTCAACCCTCCATCTTACAAAAGTAATTTTATAATAAAAATTAAAAATATGTGTTTGCAATCGGCTTACATTTGTAATTATGCAGATAAAACCTGTTTTTGATGGATGGTTCATTTAATAAATAAAACCGTCAACCGTGAAATCTCGCGAGTCGCGAGATTAGTGACGCGAATCACGAGGGACCAATCACAGAGCACGAGCTCGCAGCAGGAGGAAAAGACGATCATGTCGATGAAATACCGACAGAAGCTGGCCAACCTGGCCAAGCCAGCAACGTTATCCCTGCGGCTGTAGCCCCAGCGCAGACAGCCGAGTTTCCACGCTCGGCGGCGGCCTCGGGGTCGGGTGTGACTGTCAAGCCGCTTCCCGATGATCTTGGAAGTGAGAGACCGAATCGAGTTGTTCTACAGCGGTACCCTGGCCATCTGTTGCAGAACAAGAGTTGCTCGTTTGTGTCCTCGTGGTACCAGACTAATGAATGGCTGGAATACAGTGTGCAGACAGATGCAGCATTCTGCTATCCATGTAGGAAGTTTAACACCGCACGTGGCCCAGTGGACTCCACTTTCACAGTGCGAGGCGACCGGAATTGGAAACATGCCGTTTAGAAAGGCAGGGGGTTTCACAAACACGCAACTTCAAAGGAAAATTTAACTTGTGTTTTGAGGTGGAAGGAGAATGAGAAGCACATCGATTGTGGTGAGGAGATTTCCACACTCCTCAATGCTGACCGGCTAAATAGAAACCGGTACTATGTGTCTGCTCTTATAGATGTTGTGGGATTTATCGCCGAAAATCAGATACCTTTTAGAGGGAGCCTTGATCATTTTGAAGATATGTCAGACGGGCACAGTGGGCTCTTCCTCTCGCTTTTAAACTACACACTCAAAAAAAGACACCGAGCTAGCCAAAATAATAAAGCATATCCCACGAAACGCAAGCTATAGTCGTCCAGAAATGCAGAATGAACTGATCTGCACATTAAGTAATGTTGTGACGGATGCCATCATGGAAGAAGTGGGCACATCATGGTTTACCATCAAGGTGGATGGGACGAGGTACCCCACTGAATGTGAGAACATATCAATCATCATTCGCTTTGTATCGGCATCAAATGAAGCAACAGAGCGTCTACTCACAATAGCTACAGCCGACGCTGGAGATGCAAAAACATTGACAGACCTAATAATTGCAGAGCTGACAAAAACAGGACGTGACACGTCCCCCGTTTAGTCATTGTATCTCTGGTATATTAATTTTCTAATGCCAATTCTTCACAACACCTTGTATAAGTGCACCTGAATTGGTGCCAATTGTCTAATCATTGAATATTTGCATTGTGAATGTGCCAGTTTGTTGCGGCTCTCCTGCATTCGAATAATTTTAGGCCAAAAACATCGGAACATATTAAATCTAGCTGAGATCAATTTGGTTAGTATGCGACGGCAACCTCATTATAGATGTGTCAATGCTGCATGAATACAATAGTATACTGGGTTATCAAAAATATTCAATATAATAATTGTGCCCCCCCCCCATCCAGTTCATATGCCCCCCTTAATACTGAGCCCTGGCTACGGGCCTGCATCTCACCCCACATTTCCTTCATTTCTTCTTTCATTCTGTTCTTCACCTGCTGTATATTAGCATTATTGTGATTATTCAACCTGCACGCATTTGTTTTTATTTCATTTGTGTTTGTTTCCATTTTCTTACTCATTGCTTGCACATTTGCATTTATTCCCGGCAGCATGGCGCAAAGCTGCACCATGTCGGGTGCGCTCAGCTGAGCCGATTCGCCAAGGATCGGGGGGTTTTAGCGGAGAGAGGGGGGGAGGGGAGGTGGCATACGCCGCAGCCGCCGCCGCGCCCATTTCGGGTTCTGGGCTCGGTTGGGGGGGGATTGTTCCTGCATTACAATGGGAATGTCCTGCACGGCGATTTCATCCTGGGCCATGGATTCTAAAAATTCTGCATCCATATCTACCCCCGGCACCCGCTCGCCTTGAGACTCTATCTTGTTTCTCGTAACGGGATTATTTCAAAAAGCTCGTAATTTGGAGGGAATGGGGGGGTCGCCGCACACCGCTGGTCCGTTCCCGTGAATTTAGTTGGAGACGGGAGAGTTTGTTTCCCCCTCGCTGACACCAGTGTTGCGGGTCGCGCCCGCCGACGTGCGATCGGCCACATAACTCGAATCGCGACACGTCACCCACCGGACGGACAATTCAGTCGTGACCCTCCGTGAACTACCGCCCGGAGGCAGTCACGAGTGGGGGTTTAACCTCACCACGATCGTGCCAATTGTCCACCCACGCAGGATAGGGTTGTTCGCCAAATTTGACCTACCTAAGCACCTGCGAGAATGATCGACCGGGCAATCATACCACGCCACAGGCCGACTCCAGACATGAACCGCTTAAGCGGTTCGTTCCGTATTACAGGGATAACCGAGCGGAGTTATCGTCGGCCTTGACGGTTCCGATTAATTACCGGGCGTTTTAAACCCACTATCAATCCCTTACGTGATGCAAGATGGAGATTCAATAAAAGGAAGGAGACGAAGCAAAGCGGGAAAACAGTTCAACAAGCAATGCACTTTATTTACACACACACAGACAAGCACGTATATACAGCCATACAGTCAAGATGCAACAAAAGCAAATGCAATACGACGCAGAGCCACAACCGAATAAAAGCGGAATTATTTACAACACTTATACAGTTCTACTTGTCGAACTGGCGCCACACACACACATTTACACAAAACCCCAAAGAAAAGAAAGTCGTGACTTCCCTGCGCGCTGTCGAGTCCCTCTCCCGCGACTTCAGCATGGTCGCGCCTGGTTCCAATTTCCCTCGTGGCCGGCGATTTCCCTCTCCGGCAGTCCTCGTCCAGATGCGTAGGCTCACGCCCCACAGCCGGCTCTGCCGCGTCTCACGTCCGCGCCTCCCCCGTGGCAGGCGAGAATTCTATCACTGAGCCACCAAGGACGACCTCACGACGAACTCACGACCACTCCAATTCCAACTGCTCTCTCTCTTTTTGACCTCTCTCCACCTTTTTGTCGAGCGGGTTCTGCCCTCTGCTCCGCCCCGTTTTCGGCCCCGCCTCGCTTCGAGCTTCTGCTCGAAGCCTCTCGAAGGGGGGCGTGCCCTCTTGCTCTCCCTCCACCCCGTGCCGTGCGGGGGCCGGGGGAGTCAGTTTTGGCTCGGGGCCAGGGAATTATTCCCCCAAAATGAGACCCCTCCCTTACATGACCTCTGACCTGCATCGCCCTTCCTCCACTCCAAAGCGCGGGGAAGATCAGGCGGGAGAATCACGCGGGAAAAGTCCGCGCAGGCTCCGCAAGAGCTTTTGTTCTGGCAATCCTGCGTGTGTTCCTGGACAGTTTCCACTGCGGAAATCATCACCGTGTGGTCCGTGGTGGACGGCGTTCATAAGTGCGGGTCGTGGCGAAGATGGTGGTGGCTGTTGAGGTGAGGGTTGGACGTGGTTGTTTGGTGGTTGGCAGGCGTCGTTTGAGAATGGCGGGTGAGGCGATGCTTGCGGGGTTGGGTTGTGGAGGTGAAGGTGGTGGCGGTTTGGTGGAGTTGTTCGGGGGCGTTGTTGATGGTGGCTTAATGGTCGAAAATAACAACAGAGAAAGAAAAATGGCTAACTCAAAGCGTTGCAGCCCGGATGAATCACACACATTCCCTCTATACAACGGGTTTGGGCTAACAACACATGGACTTACCGAGATATCTCACCTGAGGACTCTTTCTGGTGAAATGCGAATTTCCACAACCGTAACAATATTACCATTGATATCCACATAATTTTTTCATGAACAGATTCAACAACGGCATTTTTTATGTTGAAGGTAATTTTAAAATGGTCCTTAACTACTTGTGAACGAAATTACATTTTGCATGATATATTAACATCCTTTATTTCATCAAGATTTACATATTTTGGGTTGTTGAAAAAAAAATCCAAATTTCTCCGAGCTTATTGCTGATGGTCTTATCTTTTCTTTCTCAAGCTTCATCCATGAAGGTTTTCTTTTTTTATACTTTTACTTGTTTCATTGCTTTTTATAGTTTTGAATATATTGCGAGAAGGAGAGGAGAAACTTTTGTTTGAGCTACTTTTAATTGATGTTCTTCGAGATATACTAAAAACCCTTCCACTGAAGGAAATTGAAGAATTCATATTATCAACCATAATTGTTCTCATCCACGAGTTGGTATATTTATCTTTATTCAATTTTACATCCTCAACATATTTCTCAGTATCTTTTACAAATGTAGAGATTGATTGAAACTTGTCTTATGTGTCTTGACACACTGTATTTATCAAGTAAAAAATTTGGTGGGTAAAATGGTTTTAAGCAAAGATTCACCTTCATATTAAAAGGATTTTTCATCAAGAAAATTTTAGTATAAACAGAAAAGTGTCGATAAATTACCACAAGATTATCATCACGAAAATTTTATTCAAAGTAAAGTTATGTCACATAAATATGGTGACTACAACTCATTGTGATGTCTGTAATGTTAATATTCTTTTTTTAAATGACAGTCGACACCTTCAAACACAAAAACAGAAAAGATCTGTTGAAGGAATATCTTTAAAATGTGTGCATTGTGATACATGTAATATTGATATTCTCAAAGGAAATTTTAATGGACATCTTCAAACATAAAAAGAAACACAAGAAGAATGAAGTGGGGATACTTGGATACTTTATTGAAAATATTGATGAATCATTTGAAGGAAATTAAAAAAGAATATTTTGCTTTATAGTGCCAACACCAACATCAACCATTGAGACAATTCTTATGGTTAAACCAAGAATTGAAATTCTAATTTAAAAATACATTGAGCAAAATCAATGCTTTTAAATTTTGCATGGGAGTAAAAATAAAAATGACAAGACAAGGTGGTGAAGAAACTCCCAAATGAGAACAAATCCTCACTTTATCACATCATTCCAAGATTTCTTAGATTGTGATGTATTTGATGAACTTCTGAGAAATGAACAAAATGTTTGTGACAATGTGGAAGGTTGTGGATTTGTTTTTCAAAAAAATAATCTTTGTGGATGTACACATCCTAAAATAAGATCCTCTCAAAGCTTCCTCATACATACATTTACCAAAAGAGATAAAGCTCTAAAAAGAAGTTGTTAATATTCAAAACAATGATAATAAATGTATTCTATGGTCTGTTCGTGCTCACATCCATCCTCCGAAATATATTCCTGAAAGAGTATCTCATTATAAAAATATGAGATTACACGAAAGGTTAAAGATTTAAAGTTTCCAATGTCATTGAGATATATTCCTAAATTTGAGAAAATGAACAATCTATCTGTTAATGTATGGGGATTAGCGGATACAAAGTTCAGATATTAAAATTTTCCATCAACTACAAGAATGATTAAACACACATTGGCCTTCCCTAATTTACTTCAAAGGAAAAATCACATAATGCTTTCATCAAAAATTTCTCAGGATTATCCAAATCACAACGATACAAAAGAAAATGTAAAATATATCCTTGAAAGAGATGTATCAACTCTGTTAATACAAAATAATGATAAAATTAAGATTTGAAATGTTGTAGTTATCAAAAATCAACCGGAATCAATTCACCAAAAGCAGGTTCAAACGTATCATACAAAAATTTCAACAAATCGATAACACATCTTTTTGTGATACATGCTGATTTTGAAAGTATCCTTGAAAAGACAGACACTGTTTCTCCAAATACAAATAAATTATTCACAAATCAATCTCAAAAACATACTCCTTGTGGTTTCTGTTGTGATATCAAATCATCTGTTGCTGATGAATACAACAAGTTGGAACTTTACAGAGGAGAAGATGCCTCCCAATAGTTTGTGAAATGACTGGAAAAAGACTGCATTAAATGATCTCAAGTAATGGCAAAAAACCTACAAACCAATGTCCTCAACAAAGGAATAGAAAAGGAAATTTAGGAAAAACAATATTTGTCATACTTATGAGGAGAAAATTAGTGAAGGTCAAAAGGTAAGAGACCATTGTCATCTCATCAGTAAATATGGAGGTCCAGCTCATCAGAGTTATAATCTCAATTATTCCATTCCCTAGATTCCCTCTTTCATTCCAGTATCTTCACAGCAATGCTCACCAAGACACATCTTTTTTTTTTATAAATGAATTGAGTAAAACCAGTGGAGACATTTCAGCCATTTCTAACACAAACCAGAATTACATCTTGTACTGTACTGAAATGGGAGATGCTTAGCAGGCAGACACGAAGCGGAGGAACAGTCGAGCCGGGCTGTGTTGCACGAGTGCGAGCGCGGGCGTACTGTGCCCGCGGCTCCCCTTTATTCCGTACTCGGTACACTCACGAGCCGGCCGACTCCAGCATTACTACGACGCCTCAGGCGGCGCGCACACCTCATATCCCTTGCCGACCCCCACGGCCACCTCCCATCATCACGCCCACCATGCAACATCACCATGCCCTTCCCCATAGGCCCGCAGACTCCACCACACATCTCATTCACAAAACAATCCCTGCATCTCGCATAACTCATATCAGATGTATTGATGCATTCAAGTTTATGTGAAGTCCATTGTCTAACTTGGAATTAAACATTAAGAACTTTCCAGTTCTCCAATCACATTTCTCAAATCAAAAAGAGATTGATCTCCTATCACAAAAGGGAAGGTTTTAGGAATGATAAGAGAGAGACAGCAAATAAAACCAAGGCTTACTTGCCGTGTCCTTATGATTATGTAAACTCATTTGGGAGGTTCAAAAAAACCACAACTTCCCTCAAGGGAAAGTTTCCATAATGAGTGAAATAAAAGTCAAATAACTGATGAAGATAATCTTCAAGCACAAAATGTTTGGAAGAAGTTTAATAAAAAGAACCTTGGGGAATATCATGATTTGTATCTTAAAACTGATGTTCTTTTATTGGCTGATGTATTTGAGACTTTTTGAACAATCTGTCATAATAAAAATCTCAATGGATTAGACCCTGCTCACAATTCCACAGTCCAGGATTGGCTTGGAGTGCTTTGTTTAAAATGACAAAACAACCATTGGAATTAATCGGGGATATAGATATGCTTTGGATCATACAGAAAGCAAAAAGAGGTGGAATATTACGTCTGTTCAAAGAGATATGCAAAAGCCAACAACAAATCTCTTCCCAACTGTGATGTTAAAAAGATAGTTCTGACTTGATGTATTTTGATGCTAACAATTTGTATGGATGGGCTTTGTCTCAATCTTTACCTTCTGGAAATCTTAGATGGGTTAAGGAGAAAAATTCTGAAAAGGCATTGCAGGACATTGTTATCTCCTCTCAAAAACAATTTGATGAAGCTAAAGTAGGATATTATTTTGGGGTTCATTTAAAATATCCTGAAGAACTCTGTAAGAAACAAAAAGACCTTCCATATGTGCCTGATAAATGAAGTCTAAAGAAGGAATGGCTGAGCGGTTATCAACAATCATTTCTTACAAAAGGCAAACCAACAGAAGAATTACTTACTACATCATTGTATAAACGGAATTATGTTTTACATCAAAGGAATTTAAGACAACATGTATCTGCTGGGTTGAGTCAATAAAATTCATCGGATTTTGAAATTTAAACAGTCATTGGTTGAAAAAGTATGTTGATTTTAACACAGAGAAGAGAACACTTGCTCCAAAATATTTTGAGAAGAACTTTTTAAAATGAATTAATAATACTGTATTTGGAAAGACTATGGAAAATGTCAGGAACAGAGAAAACATAAGACTTGCTTCATCTTGCAAACGAGCATCCAAATTAATTAATAAACCAAGTTTTCAAAGAGCGGAGGTGTTTTCAGAGAACTTTTGTGCGCTTCATTTGAACAAATAAAGTATTGAAATGGATAAACCTTTCTGTATCGGAACATCAGGGAAAGTAATATGAGGAAAATTGGGAGGATTTTGGTGTCAGTCAATACAATTATCCATTTTCCCCCATTCACTTACATGTAAATTTATGAGATGCCCCAGAAGCCCCAAAGCCCTTCGACTCAACCTGCCCACCAAATTCAATCCAGATCCGTCTACAACTTTTTGAGATATCTTGCACACAAACAGACAGAAAAACAAACAAGCCGGCAGCCGATGGGTCGCCAAGTATGGAAACTAAAAAAGATATAGAGCAAAATGGATGCCATATAGCGGATAGGGAATCACCTTAAGAGTATGCATATCAAATCTCATCCAGTTCCATCTTCTGATTACTACTTGGTATCCATTTGAATGAAAAGTACTGAAAATACAGTTTGAAATCAGAAATTCCCAAAGTTCGAGGGGGTGCTGCAGGTGAACAAAGATCGAAATTGAAAAGCCGGCTCGATCGTTTGTGCAGAATGTATTCCAGACGATTATTTTGAATTTTAATGATCATCCCACCATAACCCTAGGAGGAGTAGCATTTGGCGCGAAGGCACCTCCAGCTCTCGCATATTATCGATTTTTGCACTAATTGACCTTTGACCCCTGACCAAAGCGAAATCGGTCAATATGTCCTGAGGGAAAGTTGTAGTACTCATTGAGTACCATGAACCTGCAAAGTTTCATTCGTATCGATGCACTCACCTGGTCGCAAGGTGGCCTTCAATTTTCGCCAATTTTCACGCATACCTTATTGTAGGAGGCGCTGCGAGTAAAGTATTCCATATATCACAAAAACTGGAATATATTTGATAGAGCATCACCTGTAGATCATTCGTGCCAAATTTCATAACCATACGTGGGATAATTACTTTCAGAATTGATTTCGCGTGAACGGTACCGATTTTGAAGGTTTTTCGGTTGTTGCCAGGGAACCAAAGCATCCCAAGCAACCATCACAATTTCCAAAGCACTCGGTCATAAGATGTACCGACCACCCGAGTTTGGTCAAAATCCACCCACGTTTACTACCAATGACAAACGAACAAACATCCAAACAAACAGACAGAATTACTGACAATAAGGGTCACCTGTTTCGGTGACCCAATAAACAGAAAGAGAGGGGTGAAAACTTCACCTCCGGTGGTGGAGGTAAAAAGCATCTGAAAATGCAAAGCCCATCCACTTCATGTTCTGACTTATTCTTCCTCAATATGCTTTACAATAACTTTGACCTTTTGACCAAATTATTAATTTGTCTTCTCCATGTTCTCATGACAAGCAAACACCACTCGTCACTTCTCTGAAGGAATACTAAGAGAGGGGGCTGAGAGATTGAGGGGGGGGGGAGAGGAGCGGGCAGGAGGAAAGAGAAAGAGAGAGACAGCAAATAAAACCAAGGCTTACTTGCCGTGTTTAACCCCCCGGGGATCTTTAACTGGTCGAGGGTTAAACATGACCATCACCGCCGCGCCTCAACACAAAGCGCCATTTCCTGTGTGTTTTGTATTTGACGGCGATGGCCCCACTTCACACAGGGGCAGCAAAGGTTTCATCGGCTTGAACTGTGTTCTCCTGAACCAAATTTAAATGGTCCACAAACTGGTCCGACACGTGGAACATGTTTTTCAATCTGGGCAAATTTCACACTCTCACTATGTCTCTCTGATCGTACCCTTTGGAACCCCCCCCCACCCCCAACCACTTTCTCAACAATCCTCTTGAAGAAGTACTTTCAGGTCTCCTACAAATCCTACCCTGTCGCCTCAACATGGCGTAGGAGTGGCAATGGTCAATGGCAGCGAATGTCATGGCTAGCAAAGACAGGGAGGTAAACTTGATTTTAATTTGGATTTTAATTCACTCTGTGTGTATCACAGCAGTTGTTACTCCAATGCAAGCAATAATTTGTGGAATGCATATGAACATTCCGTACGGGCACGCACTACTTCCGGATAGTGATGACTTCCTGTATTCTAATAATTACTCGATTTCTTATGCGCATTTATAGATAACACAATGCTCCAAACCAGTCGTCGTTTACGAGAGCGAAGGAACGGCCTGTGTGTTTGTTTGACAGTTTGCTTTTTTTTTGCAAGTATGGCCACACACGTGCAGCCACGCACGTACGAGCATGCGAGAGCGAAGGAACGGCCTGTGTGGTTGTTGTTTCTGGCACGCGGTTTTAAAGTTGTTTTTTTTTTGCATGTACGGCCATGCACGAGTAATCCAAATTTAAATGAATTGGGGCCTTCAAGTGAGGGAGCAACGATTGGTTATATCACAGTAAAGTTATTGATAATGGACCTGTTAATCGGTTAATTACGGATCGGGAAAAGTTACTGAGAATTGAATCAAGATAATATATTAAGTTGAGGAACTTACATAATATTGAAGGAGGGTCTGTATTATTAAATTGATCGACAGATTGGTCAACATTACATTTTAGGAATCAGAAGTTAACTGCAAGGGAAAATCAAGTTATGAGGGAAAGCAGCACGGCATTTACATAACCATAATGCAGAATGACTGGAAGAGTGGCTCGACCAACAAAAATTATGAAATCAATGAAATGGAATGAGGAATTGTACCATGTATTGTAACTGTCTTGCTCTCTCTGATTAGTAGCTGTTACTAACCTGACTGTAATTTAAGTAAAATGCCTCTACAATTTGAAGAAAGACAAACAAACGATAAACCAGAATTGTGCGGAGTACGAAGGCATGACCATGTGAAATGAATGTTAAATCGGTCAGAATATAAGAATTATATTATTGAAAAGAGTGCAATGATGCTGCAAGCCAATTTAAATATTACCTGTTATCTGTCTTCTGTTTAATTAGACAGGTGTGTGATTTTTGATTAAGTGGTACCTCTTGTACGTTTACTTACGTAAGTTGAGGTATTTCTAACACTGACTTGACCATCTTTCATCAGTACGGAAGTGCAAAGTTGGCTGGAAATAAATAAATAAATAATGGCAGTTGCTCTGGAACTGATTGTATATGAAACTGTGAATTGTTTAGCAGATATGAATGTTAAAATGATTGCAGATGTTAAAATGGTCACTGTGCAAAATCGACTTGAAAGAAGTAGCTAACTTTCATAATTATTGTGCAGATGATGGAATATTTTTGGTAAAAAGAAAGGATTTTTGAAGGATGGTGAAAATAATTATTGATTGCAAATTGGAACCCTGATAAAGACTGTTGCCCTTTCCACATGGAAATAGCAAATGAGATGAATGTTTTTGAGTATACAACTGAGATGTCTGTATATTTTAGCATGTCGTTTAGGTGCGAAAATATAATAAGGAAAGGGATAAAATTTTGATATAACATATAATGCAAGTTAAATGCTTCTGCAAGAACCTTTGTCAGTCTTATTGAAATACATGAGCCCATGACGTTTACTGAATGGTGTTTCAACGAGGCTTAACCTTGATTTTGTTTGTTTCGGAGTGTTGAGAGCAGTTGAACCATGCAATGTACGATTTCACCTAATGACGCTTTGGAAGAACTTCCACCGAAAGATTGGATGATGGGGAGAACCCAGATTTGGGTGATTGGGCATTCAACACGTGATAATGAAACGACCCCCTTCCTGAGGAGATAAGATGAGTAATGTCGAGAAAAAAGAAAAACCCATTGAAGAGAAGGTTGGACAAGTCAAACCACAGCAAGGCAAAGTCCTAACGTCACCATTGCAAATACATCGTGAACTTGCCGTGGTTGCTTCAATGCACAACGAAGGCCCTGAAGGTCCACAAGGCGAGTCATCTGCAACATGTATTCAATGGTGTGGGTGGGGCTCCTGCAGCCATCACGGCTGCATCCAACGTGCACAGCTCACTTGGTGAATCAAACCTGATTGCACAAACTGCTGCTACGAGGCCCAAACTCTGCTGGGGCTGGATCTCTGGGTCACCTCTCGAGTCCTTTTCGTCTCCTTCAACCCAGTGTCGGGCCCAAGCTCGTACCTGCCAAGATCTACCTTATCTGCAGCTCAAAGAGTGCCTGGACTGTGTTTCCCCTTGGGTGCTGCTCTCTCTACACCCTGACCTGCTTATCTTCTGACTTCGGGTGGCATGTCTTTTCGATTTGTGACACATGCTGATGAACAGGCCATGAATGAAATGGAAACACACTCACTTACCTGGCTGGGACACTATTGAAATGGTTGTCATCCAGCATTCTTCTGATATGATCACTCGCTGCCATTATTGATTGAACTTGTGTAACGGATATCTTTTCTCCTCCAGGAACGGGGTATGGTGATCATGTGTAATGTAATTATTCAAATTTTCTGAGAAGGAAAAAGGGAGGACTGTGGAAGAAAAAAATAATTATATTAATGTACTCTCAATTATAATTGTTGCTGGTGCTTTATAAATGTAATTTTTATGCTATAAGTCGAATTGGCTGTCAGTTATGCTTCCCTTTATCCAAGAGTCTTTTGACCAAAATATTGATAAAAGGAATGTCTGAGAATGAAACAAGGTGACCTGGTTGATAACACTGCAACTTTTGCCATGATTCTTTCAGCAAGTAGACACGTTTTGCAGTTGGAGTTATTTTTGCCAAAGCTTATCAGCCCCCCCCCCCCCCACTCCCACAAAAACATAAAAATGCGAGGAAATGTAACCTAAGCTTAGTGCAAACCATTGTGGATGTATCCCATCTCAGTGGTTTGGACTCCGTGGTACCATGTTAATAAAGGTTCACTGATGTAAGGTACTCTCGTTGTGGACAGTGTGTTATTTTGAGTAACAGGATTTACATCGAGTCGGTTAACAACAAAATTCCACAACACCCCCCCCCCTGACCCCCCACACCCCTCTCTTCTGACCGGAAGGCAAATTCCAACCATTATACTTTCTCTTACCCCTCCCCACACACCTCTCCTTGCATCAGATAACAAACTCAAACAATTGTATGAGGTTTGTTTGAACAAATCAAAACCATTGTACATGGCTTATCTGAAGTCAACAAAGCTCCATCTGATATCTTGGTACAAACTGTATATAAATGCTCAGAAAAGCTCTGTAACCGAAGACTTCAGCTTGCAACCATGTGGTAGGCTGGGGTCTTCCTTCCATGCATGGAAGTGTCTTCTATTGTACTGGAATAAATGGCTTGTATATGAACTTACTTGATGTCTTTCTTGAGATTGTCGGCCTCGGTCCCCACAGAATCGATGACGTTACAATCAGCAGCGTTTGGCGGCAAACCGACGGCCGGGTCCCAGACGACGTGCTTTACTTAACTAAGTCCATGAGTTCAGGACGTTTGTTCAACTCAGCATTTACGACTTTTATCCTGCCATGTTGTTACTCTGTTGATGGAGGTAATATAGAAATGAGGATATGTCAAATAGTTCATGTTACTCCATCCGGCACTATGTGTCAACGCCAACAATCTAAAGCGACCGGTCTTAAACGCTACCATGGGCACCCAGACATGCCACCAATATGAACTGAGTTGTTGAATGCAGCACAAAACATCCAAAGAAACTACCGTAACCGAGTATTGTGATCTGTCCTGTCCCCCATACCCGTCGTTGACGGATATCTGCTCGTGTATAGTAATGGCTCTTGATGTGTTTCATCAACAGCTCTCACCTGAAACCTCGAAGGAGCAGTGCCGCATGGGCTCCGGTGCGTCTTCAGTGCTGAACAGGGCTCCTGAGGCTACGACGGTGCTGAATAGGCCTTCCTCACAGGCCGACCCCATGAAATGGGACAGCAGTGAACTCCTTTGACTTCTGGACTACAATGGCAATGACAACTGCCAACTGGGTTCTGGAAAGAGGATTTAAACATACAACAAAGACAAATTATGACTTTTGAACACAATTCTTAATGGCAAAAGTATTAAATTTTAATGATGTGCACGGAGGAAAACATGTCATTGGTTTTGAAAGTTCCACACGAGGTGAAAATTAAATTCATAATTTTATGCAAAGTTTGCAGACTCATATCTCTGAATAATGTTGAGATGGAGTAAGATAATAATGAAGTGAATGATGCTGAAGAGTGAAGACAATCACAGTGGGCATGATCAAGACTTCACACATAAACCAATAAAAAGTATGAATGTTATGAAAACAATTATGTATGAAAAGGAAACCTGCAATGGGGCTTCACTGCAACACTTTTGTTCGAGGTGAGTGTTCTGACCCCTTGGTTGCTCGCCTCCTTGCAGTTAAAAATGCACATGACAAACACAGCCGGAGTGGGTCGAAGAGGAATCTACAGGCTGGCCTGAAAGTCACCTTACCCCTCCTCAGTAAAGCATTCATTCTCATTGACTTCACAAATGCTTCACAAGATATCAAATAGGACTTGATGATGAATTACAATGACATTCATTATCCCGAGCTCGTGAAGCGAAAGCGGGGTTCAGTGATCGGTCCCATACGTACATGACTGCATTTTGTTATTCCCTTTTCTCTCGAACCGCTTGTCAGATTGACACGGAATTTTCACCAAAGGTGTGATTATCTATGTAGAATGTTTTAATTATAATTGTGACATCATCATTCATTTGGTGTGGCATCCATATTGGATTTAAGTAAAATGTTTTTTTAATTCTCTCTTTAACTGCTGCATCAATCGACGTGAAGCTTCAAAATTATGATCGAACAGTGATGAGGAATATATGTTTCAAATTTCAACCTGATCGGATGCATGGTCTGGCAGCCAAAGTTATTTAATTTTTTGAATCTCCGTTCTTTTTGAATGAGGCTCACTTGGCTGAGCCTGCATGGGTTTGGGGTAGAGGAGATGCAGTTGAAACCCGAGTCCTCTACAGGTTCCTCATGATGACTTCATCTCTGCTTTTTGCTTGTTCGGTTTCTTCTGATGACTCAAACACAGAACTAATTTTATTTGGTGTTCCATTATTTTGAATTTAATTTATTTTTAAACGACATACTTTCCCACAAGAAGAGTTGGCTTGCACCAAGTTCTTCTCCAAACTGTGCAGGGCAAGTATTCTATGAATACCATTTACTTATTGTGAGGAGTGCACAATAAAACCTGGATATTAAGAGTTTAAGAATGAATGCTTTCCTGGGGAGGGATAAAGCATCTTTCAGACCACCTTGTCCATTGAAGTTGATAACGTCCCTATGTGTCACAAATTGTTGTTGTTGTACAAAAGACACAAAAAGAAGGCTATTATGGGAGAGAACAAAACCACAGATACTTGATGTTGGCTGGAGGAGACATCATGGAGGACAAGGGGCAAGATAAATTAATTGAAATGATGATGAGAACCACATCCCAAACACGAACCCAGATTGGGATGAAAATGAGTGAGTTGAGAATGTCTGTGGAAAGAAAGGTTTCCACTCGGTACATTGCTCGATGTGATCGAGCTCCTTCCCTGTGACAGAGATAGGTGCAATGGAGTGGAGACTGATCCATGTTGAGGTCCAGGGGGTAAAAAGGGAAACCAAGCACAACCTTCATTACCTCCGCCACGAAAGGTGGACTGAGGTTATGTTTTCATCTTCGTCTCTGTCTGTCTGTTTACTTATCGGTCGGTGAGGATATCTCAAGTTGTGGACAGATTCGGGTGAAATTTGGTGGACAGGTTGGGTGTGTGAAAAGGACGAATTTGTTAGAATTTGTTGAAGATCTGATTCCTGATACGACAATTTTTTTGAGTGATTCATCACCATGAGAGATGCGGTCAAAAACTATATGTAGCACGATATTTCAAAAGGTTGTGGACGGATTATGACAAAACTGGGTGGATGAGTGGGGTCGGTGACAAGAGCAAGCCAATTAAATTTTGGTTCATATCCAGATGCAGATCTGGCCCATTGTGGGTTACCAAACGTGAACTCTTCAGCCTGATGGAGGTATGTGCTCCACCAAGTCCCATTCTAGTTACCACTGTATTTTGGGTTTTGATGTGCACTCCCGCTCAAAAGTTTAAGAACACCCCCATTTTTCAATTTTTATTGAGATTTAACAGTTCATGTCCAATGAATAACCTGAAATGGTACAAAGCCAAGCGGTAAGCTTCCAGAGGTTAAAAAAATAAAAGTTTAGGTTACCAAAAACTGAAAAATAATGCAGATTTCAGAGTTGTTAAAAAATTAATGAATTAAAAAACTAACAAATTAAGCCGTGAAAGTTGATGCAAACAATTCCTCCAGGTGTCCCACCTTTTGTTGATGAGTTTACAAACCCTCTGTTTGTGTAAAAGCAGTGTTGGAACAGACTGTGTTGCTGCACCCTCATAAGTATTATTTGGACAATATTGCACTGCAGGAAGTCGTATATTACTCTCATAAAGGCGAAAAAAAAGACAATTAACAAAGGAAGACAGACAGATCATAAAACCCTTAAAAGTGTTGATCTTTCCTTTACAGAAATTGCAAAGGAAGCCAAGGTGTCAGTGAGTACAGTGTCCTCCACCATCACAAGGCACTTGGAAACTGGAGGAAAATCTGACAGGAAGAGGTCTGGTAGACCCAAAGCCACAACACAATCATAAGACAAGTTTCTGAGAGTCAACAGCTTGCGTGATAGGTGGCTCACAGGACAGCAGCTTCAAGCACAGCTTAACACTGGTCGAAGTAAGGAAGTCTCAGTTTCAACTGTGAAGAGAAGCCTTCGAGATGCAGACTTGACAGGTCGAGTGGCAGGAAGAAAGCTATTGCAAAGATGGCAAAATAAGAAAAAGAGGTTTGCCTGCTCCATGAAGCACCACCAGTGGACTACTGAAAACTGAAAGAAGGTCTTCTGGACCTAAGAATCAAAATTTGAAATCTTCGGTTCATCACGCAGGGTTTTTGTACGCCGTTGAGTCGGTGAAAGGATGGTTCCTCAGTGTGTGACACCAACTGTTAAACATGGAGGAGGAAGCGCGATAATCTGGGCCTCTTTTGCTCGATCCAGAGTCGGCGACTTCCACAGAGTGACTGGCACCCTGAACCAAAAGGGCTACCACAGCATTTTGCAGTGCCGTGCAATACCCTCAGGTCTCCACCTAGTTGGTCAGGGGTTTATCCTACAGCAAGATAACGACCCAAAACATACCTCCGGGCTGTGTCAGAACGACCTTATAAGAAAAGAACAAGACTGAAGTCTTCAAATCAGGGAATGGCCAGCACAGTCTCCAGACTTAAACCCATCGAGCTGGTTTGGGAAGAACCTGATAGAAGGGTGAAAGCAAAGCAACCTACAAGTGCAACACATTTGTGGGAATTCTGCAATAGTGTTGGGAAGAACTTTCCGAACAATATTCGATTTCCATTGTTGAAAGAATGCCACGAGTATGTTCGACTGTTCTATCTACAAAAGGTGGCGACTTTGATGAGTCAAAAATTTAGATTAAAGTTTGTTCAACAAAACGATTCCATGATTCATTTTTTATCTGCAATTGTTTATTTGTTATATGCCTTAATTTCAGAGGCATTGAAACGTTTAACTGCTTAATTTTCAATAAAAACTGAATAAAATGGGGGTGTTCTTCAACTTTTGACCGGTGGTGTTCTTTCCAAACAAATATTAATCGCTTAATTAATCAAATTATTTACGAGTTCCTGTTGGGAAGTGTATTCTGTTAAGAGGAGGCATGGAAATGTTGAGGAGAGATGGCAGTGGAGTTTTTAACCAGATTGTTTAACAAAATCAAGGAAAGTGAGAGGATGCCTGAGGAGTGGAGATTAAGTGCACTGGGAATGATTTTTAAGAATAAGGGTGATGTGCAGAGCTGTGGTAACTACAGAGGTATAAAGTTGATAAGCCTCACCATGAAGTTATGGGAAAGAGGAGTGGAAGTGAGGTTGAGAGGAGAGGTGATGACTTGTGAGCAGCAATATGGTTTTATTTCAGGAAAGAGCACGACAGATGTGATGTTTGCTTTGAGAATGTTGATGGAGAAGTATAGGGAAGGCCAGAAGGAGTTGCATTGTGTGTTTGTGGATTTAGAGAAAGCTTGTGACAGGGTGCCAAGAGAGGAGTTGTGGTATTGTACGAGGAAGTCGGGAGTGGTGGGGAAGTATGTGAGGGTGGGGCAGGATATGTATGATGAGAGTGTGACAGCAGTGAGGTGTGCGGTGGGAATGATGGACCAGTTTAAGGCAGAGGAGGGATTGCATCAAGGATCGGCTCTGAGCCCTTTCCTGTTTGCACTGGTGATGGACAGGTTGACGGACGAGATCAGACAGGAGTCTCCATGGACTATGATGTTCGCGGATGACATCGTGATCTGTAGTGAGAGTGGAGAGCAGGCTGAGGCGAGCCTCGAGAGGTGGAGGTACGCACTGGAGGGAAGGGGAATGAAAGTCAGTAGGAGTAAGATGGAGTACGTGTGCGTAAATGAGAGGGAGGGTGGCGGAATGTTGCGGTTGCAAGAAGTTGAGGTGCTGAAGGTGGATGGATTTAAATACTTGGGATCAACTGTCCAAAGGAACGGAGAGTGTGGAAGAGAAGTGAAGAAGAGAGTGCAGGCAGGAAGGAGTGGGTGGAGAATAGTTTCAGGAGTGATTTGTGATAGGAGGGTATCTGCAAGAGTGAAAGGGAAAGTAAACAAGACGGTCGTGAGACCAGCTATGTTGTATGGTTTGGAGGAGGTGGCGCTGAAAAAAAGACAGGAGGTGGAGCTGGAGGTGGCACAGTTAAAGATGCTGCTATTCTCATTGGGAGTGACGAGGATGGACAGGATTAGAAATGAGAATATTAGAGGGACAACGCAGGTAGGACGGTTTGGAGACAAAGTGAGAGAGGCGAGATTGAGATGGTTTGGACCTGTGCACAGGAGGGGTGCGGGGTATATCGGGAGAAGGATGCTGAGAATGGAGCCGCCAGGTAGGAGGAGAAGAGGATGGCTAAAGAGGAGGTTTATGGATGTGGTGAGGGTGGACATGCGGGTGGTTGGTGTGACAATAGAAGATGTAAGAGGACAGAGCAAAATGGAGACGGATGATCCACTGTGGCGACCCCGAAGGGAAGCCGCCAAAATAATCATAATAAGAAGAGTGTATTCTGTTAAGGCGATGTTAACACTTCTGCACTTCTGAGCACATATGAAACAAAGTATTTATTTGTTTGACCATGTGAAACATTAATTTTAAAAGGAGTTTTGACCAAAAATGTGACGTGCAGTCATTTTGTAGTTCCATTTTATAGCATGTGGAAATGTCGTGAGCTTGGGGAAGTTCGAGCTTCTTCCAGGTGTGGAACGATCATGCAGGTCCGGGCTTCTTCTCGACAAAGAACCATCTCGTATTCAAACATTATTTCCAAGAAAGGGGTTTTTTGATAATAAGTTTCAGAGTGGGAGAGAGAGAGAAGAAAAGAGAGAGTGAGAAAGAGTGAGAAAGAGCGAGAGAGAGCGAGAGAGAGAGAGTGATTGAGAGTGATTGAGAGAGAGAGTGAGAGAGTGAGAGAGTGAGAAAGTGAGAGCGAGAGAGTGAGAGAGTGATTGAGAGAGTGATTGAGAGAGTGAGAGAGTGATTGAGAGAGTGAGTGATTGATAGAGTGAGTGAGTGAGTGAGTGAGTGACTGAATGAGTGAGTGAGTGAGTGAGTGAGTGATAGAGTGAGTGAGTGAGTGAGTGAGAGAGTGAGTGAGTGAATGAGTGAGTGAATGAGTGAGTGAGTGAGTGAGTGATTGAGAGAGTGAGAGAGTGATTGAGAGAGTGAGTGATTGATAGAGTGAGTGAGTGAGTGAGTGAGTGAGTGAGTGAGTGAGTGAGAGAGTGAGAGAGTGATTGAGAGAGTGAGTGATTGATAGAGTGAGTGAGTGAGTGAGTGAGTGAGTGAGTGAGTGAGGGAGTGAGTGAGTGAGTGAGTGAGTGAGTGAGTGAGAGAGTGAGAGAGTGATTGAGAGAGTGAGTGATTGATAGAGTGAGTGAGTGAGTGAGTGAGTGAGTGAGTGAGTGATTGATAGAGTGAGTGAGTGAGTGAGTGAGAGAGAGAGTGAGTGAGTGAGTGAGTGAGCGCTTGAGAGAGAGATTTTCACAACAAAGAGAGGTGTGAGAATGTAAAGAATAAAGAGGATGAATGACAGAGCTGAGAAGAGTAATGGGCTTGCCTTGTGCCAGGCATCATGACATGCACAGGTCGAACAAAATATGTGATGTCATCAACAAAACAAACGAAAATACAGAATAAAATGGGCACAGCTGGAACGAGAAGGACACTCAGTGGAGCACGTACCTCCTCCCCACAATGCCTGCTCCATGAGAATATTTCAGGCCCAATACATTTTTGAACGTGAAAAGCACTCGGTGGAGCACATAACTCTGCCACGTCATGTCTGATCCACGAGAACACATCGGGCCCAATACATTTTTGAAATATGATATACTCGTAGTAAAGCCCAGAGTTGATCGGGCAATGCCCGGGCTTTCTTGCAAATTTCCTGAATAGCTGTTCGCGCTTAGAGGTTAGGGGTTAGGGGTTAGGGGTTAGGAGTTAGCGGTTAGGGGTTCGGAGTTAGCGGTTCGGGGTTAGGAGTTAGCGGTTCGGGGTTAGGAGTTAGCGGTTAGGGGTTAGGGGTTAGGGGTTAGGGGTTAGGGGTTAGGAGTTAGCGGTTAGGGGTTAGGGGTTAGGGGTTAGGAGTTAGCGGTTAGGGGTTAGGGGTTAGGGGTTAGGAGTTAGCGGTTAGTGGTTAGGGGTTAGGGGTTAGGAGTTAGCGGTTAGGGGTTAGGGGTTAGGGGTTAGGAGTTAGCGGTTAGGGGTTAGGAGTTAGCGGTTAGGGGTTAGGAGTTAGCGGTTAGGGGTTAGGCGTTAGCGGTTAGGGGTTAGGAGTTAGCGGTTAGGGGTTAGGAGTTAGGGGTTAGGGGTTAGGGGTAAGCGGTTAGGGGTTAGGAGTTAGCGGTTAGGGGTTAGCGGTTAGGGTTGCGGTTGGGGTTAGGGTTAGCTGTTAGGGTTACGGTTAGGGTAGCTAACCCTAACCCTAACACTAACCCAAACCCGAACAGCTTGGCGTAGCGGAGGTAAACAGCGCCCGGGGCAAAGTGGAAATTTGCGTCCCCCGTAGGCCTTAAACTTGAGTGGATTTGAATGTAAAATCCCATGAGGGATATCGATTTATCGATTTTTTCGAATATCAGAAGTGTTCTGGAAAAAATTTATTCCCAATGACCTCAGTTGGACCAAAAGCCATAATCGTACCGAATTTGAATGGAATCGGTTGGAGTTTGTGAAAATGCATCAAAACGAATTTTGAGGGGCCTCGTCAGGAAGACAATAATATCATTAGTATTTGTGCCAAATCTTGTTTCATTTCATGCAGTAACAAAAATCTGATGGTGGAACAAAGAAAGGGGCGTGCCGAAATATTAATATAGATATCATTTTTGGCGCGATCAATGGTGAAGAATCACTTTCAAAATTAAAAAATTCTCGTATCCAGATCCGGATTTGGATCTTCACCAAAATCTATCCAATTTTTCCTCGTCACACACTCAACCCGCCCACAAAATTTAATCCAGATCCGTCCGCAACTTTATGAGATATCCTGCAGACAGCCAGCCAGACAGACAATCAAACAAACAGACAGACAGACAGGTGTGAAAACATGACCCCCTTCACCTTCGGAGGTGAAGGTAAATATGCGATCCTGTTTCTCGTTTTTGGCCCCATCTCTCAATGGTGAAGAATCACTTTTAAAAATTCAATAATTCTCGTATCCAGATCTGGATTCGGATCTTCACCAAAATCTAATCAATTTGTCCTTGTAACACACCCAATCTGTCCTAGTTTTATCCAAATCCGTCCACAACTTTTTCAGAAATCGTGATATCGGTTTTGCCCTGTCTCTTAACGGTGAAGGAGTTATCAAAAAAGTTATCGGATCCGGATTCGGAACTTCTCAAAAATTTAATGAATTATTTCTTGTCACACACCCAACGTACAGTATCCACCAAGTTTCGTCTGAATCCGTCCACAACTTTTTGATAAATCGTGTTATATATCATTTTTGGCCCAATCTCTCAATGGTGAAGAATCACTTAAAAAAAATTCAAGTTGGCGGATCCGGATTCGGATCTTCACCAAAATCTAATCAGTTCATCCTCGTCACACACGCAACATGTCCAACAAATTTCATCCGGATATATCCACAACTGTTTGAGATATACTGCACACAAACACACAGGCAGACAGAAAAAGAAACAAGACATACAGACAGGGGTGAAAACATAACCCCCTTCACCTTCGGTGGTGAAGCCAACAAGGATAAAGAGATCACAGGAGCTGTGGAATACAAGCCTATTCACAACTGATGTGAAATGGAAGGCAATGATTAACAAGATGGATCCAACGGAATAAATCATGATGTCCGAATGTTGACTTAAAATAATAGCAGATGCAAAAGATGGCTGCAGTACCTTCCAAACTTTGACTTTCCAGAGTAGTACATGGAGGCTGTTTGACCCAAGCATGTCTCATGATCTCCTGGAAAACATACATAATAACTGACATGTGACATGTAAATGTGCACTCCACCAGGAAATAGCCCATTGCTGTAGATGAGGTGCCACAAGGTACAGTGAAATATACTTCATCAAGAAACCCAAATCGATGAAAACAGTTTGGACCTCTTACCTTCATGGTGAGTCTTCTTGCAGGATCGATGCAGATCATTCCCTTGAGAAGAGATTCACAGTCATCACTGCAGATGTTTGTGTTTTCTGGTACTTCCTGTGGAGGAAACAAATCCATTTCTTACAAAAATCTGAAACGGTCCTCAAAATGTAATGCGTTTCTCTTATATATAAAGTTGTACTTCTATCAGTCTGTCTGTCTGTTTCTGTCCATCAATAGAATTGGCCCGACTGGTAAAAAACAACATCATGATGCATCCCAGAGGATTCCTCAGAACAAATGGAAATGCAAGAAAACATTTTCAAACCAGCAGGGGAGCATGTTCAGAGTGGAGGAAAAACACCAACAATTCCCTCTATGTAAATGTGTATTGTGTAGATCCACCCGGTAGTTATCAGTATCACAAATCATCCACTTATATCGACACGTACAGGTGGTTCCAAAAAGATTGATACAACTTTGATTTCTTCCCATTTCTCTGTTTTTTGAGCCATACCGTTTTCCTTTTCAGGGTTTGGTGGAGTTATCATGGTATTTGTTCCCTGGGATTTCTAGCCCCGAAGCTCAACTACGCCATTATCAGTGAAGTAGAAGACAAAAGTGGTGGCTCTGTGGCATGAGACTAAATCAAAATGTAAACACCAACCGGAGGTTCAGCTGGGAATACAACCTTAGAACACACGATGGACCCACATATTGTGCCATTCAACGTTTTCTGAAACATTTTGAGCACGAGGGATCAGTGCACAAGCAGAGCAAGGGCAACAGTGGCAGGTCAACATAAGTAACCAAGAGCCAAGCCAACATCGACGCCATGCGGGATTCTGCAGTGGACAGTCCCATGAAGTCTCACCACCGGCACTTCCGGGAGCTCGGGATCAAGCCAACATCAGTCTGGTGTATCCTCACTCATGAACTGAAGATTTTGCCATCCATCTCTATTCGGCATAAACTGAGGCAAAATAACATGAGAAGGAGACTTGATTTGTGCAATTGGCTCAGTGACAGGAAGGAGTGGTTCCAAAACTGGATCAACGATGAAGCCCATTTCCACTTGAACGGTACCATGAACCGTTCCACATGATGCCGATGTTTCCACATGAGGTACAGAACTGCATTCAACGACACGAGTTCAGCCTTTTCATCAGCTTTAAGAAGTTCAGCATGGATGTCACAGATCCCAGGAACTTTACGCCATTTCAACAGGTTCACCACAGCCTGTGTTTCCACAACCAAAGGTGGATCACAGTTGATTGGGGGGTCATCAATAGGGACAGTAACATCCTTGACATCCAACTCAACATCTTGTGGATCAGTCTGGTACAGCCACTCATAGTTACCGGCCAAGCGGGCCTTCACTTCGGACTCCAATGTCAAGAGCCCATCTCCCTCCGATCTAACTGCAGTGCACCGAGGGACAGGTTCGGAGGAATGCAATGCATGAATTCCCCTGAAAGCAGGTGGAGAATCACTTGACCAGAGGTGATGCTCTACCCCCTCACAGATTTATCACACATACGCCTTCTTGTCCACCCTCAGCGAACATACAAAACAGAGCACTCCAGTAGACCCTGAGGTTCTGGATCATCCTCCAGCAACCACCAACAAGCACATGGTCAATCTCCTTTGGCACACCACCAGTGTTGGAATACCAAGTCCAGCGATAAGCCTGTGGGAGCTGAACCCATGAAGCAGTCACCAAAAGTCCATGACTTCTTGCAAAGTCAAGGAACTTAGTGCTATCCTGGTTCACAGTTCCAGACCCATGAACACTAACATGTCTCACAGCCAACCTTATCAGTTAGAGTCGATGCATTGAAATCCCCCAAGATGAGAAGAGAATCTCTCCTGGGGCACCGACCAAAGACAGACTTGAGCGTGGCATAGAATGCGTCCTTCATGGTGAGATCACTCGCCTCAGTTGCTGCATATACAGAGACCAGGGTAACGACACCAAAGGAGGGACAAATCCTCCATCTCAGAATACGCTTGTTCACTGGTTTTACCTCACTAATCATTGGAGTCAGCTTATTGGACACAGATACAGCAATTCCTTGGGCAAAGTAACCATCAGAGTGAGCACCTACCTTGATCTCGCCACTGTCCGGTCTCCGAACCTCAGAGAGTGCTGTAATACTGATGTTCAAACGCTTGAGCTCAGGTGATAACAGAGACAGGTGAGTGATCATCCTCTCTTAGGGACAGGACATTTCAGGCACCCACCCCAAAGGACCACTTTAGTTTCAGGAGACCGCTGTCTGGTGGACACCACCTCAGCCTCATCCTGACACACACTATCACAATCTGACCCGTGAAGGATACCCCGTGGTTTTCCCCCAATAACATGTTTTCGGACAACACAGCTTTTTGCAGGAATGCATCTCCTGTGTTATCTTACAGTCACCTGTACGTTGTTTATGAGGAGAAGGCAGGGGTTGACACTAATTTCCAATACTTTGACAGATTCAAAACCTTTGCAGATAAAGAGATGTGCGTGGCGGGGAGGGGGTGGTTGTCAAACTCTCATCCCTCCATCTCCTTCTTAAATGCTGCATGTGTTCTTCGCCACAACAATACACTGTCAGTCTCTTCTTGTTCTTCATCTTCTTCTTCACAGGTATATTTTGCTTCGCTGTTCATCAGCTTGTTGCCTGGTCCACCAACCTCCCCTGCAACCCCCACCCCCAATCACCCTCACGCAGTGCCAAATTATCCAAGCCGTCAAAAAGGGAACGCGTCTCCTATCCCATGATCCTTCTCTCCGTTTGTTCGAGAACAAGCTGGGTTCGGCCTCCACACCATTTAAACACAAAACGGTCACCATGGAATTTGGCACGGTGTTGGTACCTCTCTCACCAGCCATGGAACTTCAACAAAGGACTTGTGTGATACCATGAGACAGACTCAATCTCTGAACTTTCCAACAAGGATTAATCCCGATGGAATATCCTCCCTTCTGGACTTGGTGACAAAATACTTTCCCTCAAAGGTCTCTTGTTCTTCTCCAATGCTGCATTTGGTTCATCTGATTCCATGCTTGTGAAAATCAACATCTCTCTAATTTTCTCAGAGGTCAGGTCATGTATGGGAGCATGTGCCAGAACAGCACGTCGCTGCGTACACTTTCCGCCGGTACTCCAGGGGCCTCCGTCTGGCCATCCCCCAGGCAGATGCCAGGCCCATCCCCATCTCTTCGAGATGATGGTCAACCTGCTGCAACCACGAGGTACATGGTCGGCCCACTGGCCTCCTCCACTCATGAGACTCCCTCGCTGAGAGAAACTGGTGAGCAGCATCAGCGTCAGGAAAACGAGCCACATGTCCATACAACCGCAACTGACACTCACGGACCATGCAGGTCACAAATCTCATCCGAGTCTCTCTCAGCAACCGCTCGGACACAAAATCTGACCAGCGATAGCCAAGGATTCTCCGAAGAGACCTCGTACCAAAGGAATTAAGTCTCCGTCTCAGATCCTTGGTCAGAGTCCAAGTCTCGCATCCATAGAGCAAGACTGGAAGCACCAAGCACCTGAAGACTCGGCTTTCGTCCTCCCGCACAGGTACCGGCAGCGCCACACCCCATGATCCAGTGAATCCCTGACTCCCCAGGCCCGACCCAGACGTCTCTTGACCTCTGACTCACAGCTAGCAGAGACATGAATATCACTGCCAAGGTAAGTGAATCTCTCCACGACCTCAACATCCTCACCACAAACAGACACAGACAGGACAGCAGCATCCAAGATGTCACTGAAAGCCTGGATCTTAGTTTTGACGAAAGAAACCCGTAATCCCAGCGGCTCCGACTCTTCATTCAGCACCTCGAGGGCCCCCAAAAGGATGTCTAAAGTCTCCGCAAAGATGACTGCATCATCTGCGAAATCAAGGTCCGAGATCTTGACATTCCCAAACGATGCACCGCAGTTTGATCTTTCCGACATCCTCCCTGGAATCCAGTCCATACAAGTGCTGAAAAGTGTGGGGGCCAGTACACACCCCTGATGAACTCCAGTAACAACTGGAAATAAGTCAGAGATGGTACCACTACACTTCACAGCACTCTCACTACCAGAGTAGAGTTCAGACATCAGATCGATCAGTTTTGGTGGCACCCCACGAAGACCAAGAATCCTCCAGAGGGAATCCCGATTCACTGAATCGAACGTTTTACATAGATCAACAGAGGCTGCAAGCAGCCCCTGTCAAAACTCTCGTCTGCGTTCGGTGAGGACACGAAGAGCAAGGATACGGTCAATCGCTAACCTCTTTGGTGTAAAGCCTGACTGCTCTGGATGCTGGTGCTCAAGCAGATGGTGGCGAACCCTATCAAGAATTATCCGAGCAAAGACCTTGCCCGGCACTGAGAGCAGCGTCACCCCTCGGTCGTTGTTTCAGTCTTGACGATCACCCTTCCCTTTCCAGAGAGGGATAACAAGGCCCCTCTTCCAATCAGTTGGGATGATGCCTGTGTTCCAGGCAGAGCAAAGAACTGCATGCAACGACACGAGTGCAGCATTTCCACCAGCCTTGAGAAGTTCAGCATGGATGCCACAGATCCCTGGAGCTTTACCCTATTTCAACCAGTTCACCACAGCCCGTGTTTCCACAAGCAAAGGTGGACCACAATTGATTGGAGGGTCAGCAACAGGGATTGTAACACCATTGACGTCCAACATTGACGTCATCTTTGCGAAGACTTTAGACATCCTTTTGGGGGCCCTCGAGGTGCTGAATGAGGAGTCGGAGCCGCTGGGATTACAGGTTTCTTGGGTCAAAACCAGGGACTTGGGATCCAGGCTTTCGGTGACATCTTGGATGCTGCTGTCCTGTCTGTGTCTGTTTGTGGTGAGGATGTTGAGGTCGTGGAGAGATTCACTTACCTTGGCAGTGATATTCATGTCTCTGCTGGCTGCGAGTCAGAGGTCAATAGACGTCTGGGTCGGGCCTGGGGAGTCATGGATTCACCGGATCATGGGGTGTGGCGCTGCCAGTCCCTGTGCGGGAGGACGAAAGTCCGAGTCTTCAGGTCCTTGGTACTTCCAGTTAGGCTCTATGGATGTGAGACTTGGACTCTGACCAAGGATCTGAGATGGAGACTTAATTCCTTTGGTACCAGGTCTCTTTGGAGAATCCTTGGCTATCGCTGGTCGGATTTTGTGTCCAACGAACAGTTGCTGAGAGAGACTCGGATGAGATTTGTTATCTGCATAGTCCGTGAGCGTCAGTTGCGGCTGTATGGACATGTGGCTCGTTTTCCTGACGCTGATCCTGCTCACCAGATTCTCTCAGCGAGGGAGTCTCATGAGTGGAGGAGGCCAGTGGGCCGACCACGTGCCTAGTGGTTGCAGCAGGTTGACCATCATCTCAAGGAGATGGGGATGGGCCTGGCATCTGCCTGGGGGCTGGCCAGACGGAGGCCCCTGGAGTATGCAGAAAGTGGACGCAGCGACACGCTGTTCTGGCACATGCTCCCATACCTGACCTGACCTGACGTCCAACTCAACAGGTGGTGGATCAGCCTGGTACACCGCTCAAAGTATCCGGCCCAGCGGGCCTTCACTTCAGACTCCTCTGTCAAGAGCCGACCACTCTCTGCTCTTACTGCAGTGCTCCAAGGGATGGGCTTGGATGAACGCAATGCGTGAATTCCCCTGTAAGTGGGACGAGAATCACCTGTCCACAGGTGATGCTCTACCCCCTCACAGATTCCTCGCACATAGGCATCCTTGTCCACCCTTCGTGCATGTACAGTTTTACGCCTCAGCTCCCTGAACAGCTCAGCTCTGCCATTCAGCCTGGCCCTGCGACTCTGGTCAATGGTATCCAGTGTCCCTTGAGAGACAAAATTCTTCTTTGCCCTGCGGGGAGTTCCAAGACATCCACCGGCAACATCAAGGACGGTGGTCTTGAAGGTAATCCATAACTTTTCAGGACCCCCCAAAGCACCCAGACACCCCAAATGTCCACTCAGCCTGTTCACAAACTCCTCAGCTACTCTCTCATCCTTGAGCTTGCCAACATCCAGCCTCGGCTGGTATGGTACCATTCTGCAGGATTTAAGGTGCAGCTTTAGAGATGCCACAAGAAGCTGGTGGTCAGTGTTGAGGAACTGAGCACTCTGGTAGACCCTGCCATTCTGGATCATCCTCCAGCGACCGTCAACGAGGACATGGTCAATCTCCTTTGCCACACCGCCAGCGTTGGAATACCAAGTCCAGCGATGAGCTTGTGGGCGCTGAAACCATGAACCGGCCACCCTCAGTCCGTGACTTCTTGCAAAGTCAAGGAACTTAGTGCTGTTCTGATTCATAGTTCCTGACTCATGGGGACCAACACATGTCCCATAACCATCCCTATTTGTTCCAGTCGATGCATTGAAATCCCCCAAGACAAGAAGAGAATCGCTCCTGGGGCACCGACCAACCACAGACTCGAGCGTGGCAGAGAATGTGTCCTTCACGGTGAGGTCACTTGCCTCAGTCGGAGCATAAACAGAGACCAGGGAAATGACACCTAAGGAGTGACGAATCCTTAATCTCATAATACGCTTGTTGACCGGTGTTACCTCAATAATTATCATTGGGGTCAGCTAATTGGACACAGCTACAGCAACTCCTTGAGTATGGTAACCATCAGAGCGACCAGACCAATACTAGGTATAACCACAAACCATTATCTCGCCGCAATCCGGTCTTCGAACCCCAGAGAGAGCTGCAATACCGATGTCCAAATGCTTGAGCTCAGATGATAACAGAGACAGGTGATCATCCTCTCTTAGGGATAGGACATTCCAGGCACCCACCCGAAGGGACCACCTCAGGTTAACCCAAGGAGACCGCCGTCTGGTGGACGACACCTCAGCACCACTCTGACACACTCTTCCGCAATCTGACCCAGGGATGTTACCCCATGGTTTCCCTCCTTTCATTAAAGATTGGGGGTCCCGAAAGCTTTGCTCCAATCCCGCCATCCGATGAGCTGCCCGGCGAAGAGAAGCTGCACAGGAGGTACTCCCACGGAGTGGGTTTTCAGATTTTTTTGTTTTGTGTGTTTTGCGGAATGAAGGGTTTTGCAGTGGCCGGAGTGCAAATCCAGCCACCAACCTCCAAATAAAAAAGTAACCCAACTGCAGGAGGACGTCCGCAGACACAGTTGGGCACTAGATATGGATGGCCTTTGGCTCACAAGGAGCTCCTCCGCCCTTTGACAGGTTTTGTTTTTAATCCTGCTGGGTGTCCATATCCAAACACCCTCCTCACCAGAAAACCTGGTGGGGGAGACGGTTTCGTCGCCGACAACCCGACCATGGAACAGGTTAGTACAGGTTTACATGGTACCTCTAGCAGGTCACAGATCTGACCTGACCTGACAAGAAGTTCTCAGAGAGCTGCCTCAATGCTGGCAAGTGTGGCATTTCATTGAAGCAGATTAGCAGGGTTACAAGCATCTCTCTCTCTTTGGGACTGGTCTCACATATCTCCTGCCCCTGATGTTAACTCAGCCTGTAAATCCTTCAACAGAAATCTGCTCTTTCTCATGCACAGTCATCCCATCTCATCTTAAATTATCCGACCCTTCTTCCCACCCATGGTACACCGATTGCTATGGTGAGGCAGTTTCTGTGAAAAAAACAACTTGCCTTCTTTTCATGGAAGGCTAATCCAACCGAAGGCAATGTCACTGCATTCCAAAAAGCCTGCAACAAGTGTGTGTCCACTTTCAGGAGAGCCACAAAACAACATTTGTCCAACCTCAAGAATACATTCAAACGTCTTTCTCTCCCTCCTCAAAGACCTGATGGTGCCTTATTAAGTCTGTCTCTGGTGTACAGTATTCTCCCCTTCCATCCCTTCCCTCTCTTCAATTGGCACCATGGCCGAATCCTCATGAAGAGGCCGAATGCCTCAATTCTGTGTTTGCTTCCAAATCTTTTCCCCATCCCCTCAGTCTCGCTGCACATCCTTCCCTGATGAATCCAACTGCTCCTGGATTGTGTATTTTGAACTTGAGAAGGTGGAGAAGGTTCTTTCAATCCTTCACTCTGACTGCTATGAGATCAGATGGTAACAGCCCACGTGTCCTAAAAACCTGCTCTGCTGCTCTTGCACATCCTCTCTCTGCCCTTTTCACAATAACATTTGTGCTGAGTCATCTTATATCTGCATGAAAATCAGCCAACATCAATGCATTTCTTCACAAAGGTGCAAAAACTGATCCCCTGAACCACAGACCGATCAGCTTGCTTTCAATCATCTGCAAGGTCATGGAATCCGTCATTGCAGTTGATATGAAATATTTTTCCATTTCTCCATCAACCTCATCTCAGATCACTAGTTTGAATTCAGACAAGGTCACTCCACCTTGGTCATGCTGCTTCGACTCACCTAACAATGGATAGAAGCCATAAATGTCAAGCATGAGATTAGGGCCGTCTCTCTGGACATATCTGGTGCTTTTGATACAGTCTGGCATTCTGCCTTGCTCTTGAAATTCTCTGCCGATCACATCCAAGGCCAACTCCACACATGGCTTTCTGACTTCCTCTACTCTTGAAACAAACGTGTGGCTGTCAATGGAATCCTTTCATCTCCTCTTCCTGTCGAGGCTGAAGTGCACCAAGACAATATTCTGTGTCCAATCCTATTCCTGATCATCAGAAATGTTCAATCTGACTCTGGAAAAGCCACTTTATCTCGTTACTGATGACTCCATCCTTATCCCTGACTTCCCTCATCCTTCAGACAGGAAGGCTGCAGTTCTTCCCTCTCTTCAGACCTTGACAAAATCACAAGCTGCTCAAACACTTGGAACATCTTTCAATGTTAACAAATCTCACATTCTCACCATCTTTCTCTGAAAAGACTGTCTGGAAAACGCTCCTATCTACTTTCGAAATAACTCTCTTGAGGAACGTCGGTCATTCAAAGAGCTGGATCTCACGATCAGCCATGATCTTTCTTGGACAAATCACATTTCAAAGTTGTCTCCAAAGTCAGCGCCTTGGAAAATCACTGCACATCCTCCATCACACAAAGTGCTTCCTTGGCATACCTGAACTCAAATGCACCGAAAAGGCTTTCATCCGCAGCTTTAAGGAGCACTGCTGTCCCCTCTGGGCTGGATCCCCTGCCTAACATCTTGCTTAACTTGACACTGAGAACCAAGGCCTTCAAGATCATTGGAATTACTCACGATGAAGCTGACTCTATGGGCCTATCACTGCACCATCACAGAGAGGTCGGTGATCTCTGTCTTCTTCAGCCATCTTTCTGGTATTGCACCTTCTGCTCACTCAATCCCTTCCCCCACCCCAGATTTGTGCAGGGCATGCACAGTCCACCATCAACCTCCTTCTGGGAAAATTACCTAAATTCAGGATAACTTTCCACCTCCACTCATTTGTTCCTCTTTTTTTTCTTCTTTTTTCCACACTGATGGAACCACTTTCCACATTCTCTTCAATCTCATTCTTCTATCCAGATCTTCAAGACAGATGTTCATCACCATTTCAGAACGTCTCGAATCAAAAAACATATTTTCTGGTCTCATTAACCGCACCCCCCCCACCCCCTTCCTCATGCCAATCCCTTCTCCTTCCAAATTTCCACTTTTCCCTCCTGAGAGTTTTTTCTGCATCCATCTTATTCCTCTATTTCTAAGTCTCCCTCTATCTTGGCCTTTAGTTCTGCTGTTGGTTCCCCGCCCCCCCTCCCTCTTCTTCACTTGTCCTGATGGAAACAGTGTGGTCCACTGGTACTCGCTCTTCCACGAGCTTCGACTACGTACACAAAAAAAGGTTGAAAGCAATGTTGCTGAGTGGTCAATCTTGGCATCCTTTTGTGGGTATGAGTAATACAGTTTCCAGTCAGAATAAAATGAACATCCCTTGGAGTCCTGACAGAAAAGAGGGAATCAGGGACCTGAGAGAGCGATGGAAATAAAGTCGCAGGAACACGAGAGGCAAGGAAGGGAGCACGATTGTTTGTGTGTCAATATGCATCTTTTCAGTGCCATCTTCACGTTCTGCATTTGTCCTACCAGCAACATAGGCCTTCCTGTCGATCCCAGCCCGTGAGCATTAGAATACGAGGTCCGTCTAAAAAGAAATGGGACTGACTTCACAGAAATTTTATTCCAAAAAATATATTGACGTCACAGCTTGTCCCTTCAAAATAGTTTCCCTCCAGTCTCACACACTTGTCCATCCTCTTCATACACGCTTCGATGCACCCCCAGAAGGCTTCTTCTGGAATCCTCCGGAGCTCCGTCATCACGGCCCTTTTGATGGCCTCCACATCAGGAAATCGGGTCCCCTTGATCACCCCCTTGAGTGTGGGGAAAAGGAAAAAAATCACAAGAGGCCAAGTCTGGTGAATAAGGGGGTTGCTCCAGAGTTGGCACGTTCCTCTCTAACAGAAACTGTCAGATGCTCAGGGCACTGTGAGCAGGGGCATTGTCATGGTGGAGCACCCAGGCGTTGTTCTCCCACAGATCCCTCCTCTTGTCCCAGACTGATCTCATGAGGCGCCGGAGGATTTCCTTGTACACGTATTTATTCAATGTTTGCCCCGTGGTAGAAATTTGAGGTGGATGATGCCCTTGATGTCAAAAAACGTGACGAGCATCACCTTGACCTTCGACTTCGACATCCTTGCTTTCTTTTGTCTTGGTGATGCCGGACTTTTCCACTGACGACTCTGCCGTTTGGTCTCGGGATCGTATTCGAATATCCATGATTCATCGCCAGTAATGACTCTCCCGAGCAGGTCTGGATCGTCCTTGAGACGCTCGATAATGTCTTGACAGACAGTCACTCTTTGCTGTTTCTGGTCCTCGGACAACAGCTTGGGGACCATCTTTGCGTACACCTTGCGCATTTCGAGATTTTCAGTGATGACGCTGCAGACAGTGTCCTTGTTGATGGAAAGTTCCTTAGCAATCATCCGCACCGTGAGTCGACGATCTGCGCGCACCATCTGCTTCACACGCTCGATGTTGGCTCTTGGCAAGAAGCTTGGCAAGAAACTTCAGATTGGCTCTCTGCTCACGACTCATAACGCGACGACTCAGACGAGACAACGTGTAAAGCACGACCTGTAAAAACATTACACCATGAGCGCAGTCAACCATCACCAATCATATATATTGATGGAATGTTGTGAAAGACTGTGACGCAACTCGTTCATTCAAGTGTGTAAGTGGAGCACATAGCAGGCTCAGTCCCGTTACTTTTTAGACGGACCTCGTACACCTTGGGACATCGCAGAAAGCGAAAACGGTGAGAGGATGAAAGGGGGACGAGGTTGATGATGGTCACATGAGGGCTGTAGCTTGTCGACCTTCATCTTGGGGAGGGTGAGTCCAATGGGAATTTAACAACATTAAAATAGACTCTGCTCTTCATGATCTTGGCTTCCTGTTTCCTTTGCTCATGGTGTGGTTAACACTATACATCCAACTATTCTGGGGACATGGACTGTATTTATCAAACTGCAGAACATTTCCACCCTCTCCAAATGCCTACCCGCCCCCACCGCCCACCTATTCCCATCCACAGTATCTATGATGGCACATCGGAATCCACCATTGTCAAAAATGTCAAACCAATCAATCAAATTGGTTATCAGAATTATCAGACAGTTTTTCATGCTGGTATGTTGTTTGAAAAAAACAATTCTGATTGGTTACAGTGAAAAAGAAAACTTTGAACACAACAATCAAGACAATAACAACGAAAACTTTTACAAAGTAGTGAAACTATGAGTTCCATTTCTCACCTCTAAACCCTTCAACAGGTGCTTGAGTGTGATCCCAAGTGACCAGATGTCAGCATTTGGTCCTTCATACTCCTTAAATCCATAAACCTCAGGAGCCATGTATGCCAATGTCCCAGAGAATGAAGAGACCTTCTGCCCTGGAGTGAAGGTCGTTGCCAGGCCAAAATCTATCAGCTTCACCTCATGATGGCGACTGTAAAGTACATTTTCAGGCTGGAGAAAAACAAATTGAGAAGGTAAGGTGGACATCATGACATGGATTATACTTCGATGAGAATGGCACTTGGAGGAGTGCATACCTGTCAGACTGAACAGTTTACGTTTTGTATCGCACTGACAGGCTGGATCTGGATCCAGACCTTAATCAAAATCTAATCAACTTGTTCTTGGCACGAACCTGACTCATCCACCAAGTTTGGTCATTTCCCTTCCACAACTTTTGGAAATATCGTGATACATTCCATTTTGGCCCGACCACTCAATGATGAAAAATCACTTGAAAAAATAAAAAAATCAAATCCAGATCTGAATCGTCACGAGAATGTCATTAATTTTTCATGGTCACACACCCAACCTGTCTGTCAGCTTTCGTCGGAATCCATCTTTGAGTTTTTGAGATATCACAGTCACAGACAGATGGGTGAGAACATTACCTTCGTTGGAGGAGGAAATCGAGCCATGTGTCCATATAGTCACGGCTAACGCTCACAGATTATCCAGGAAATAAATCTCATTCAAGTCTCTCTCCACAACCGATTGTTAAACAAAGTCTGACCAGCGATAGCCAAGGATTCTCCGAAGAGACCGATTCCTGAAGAAGTGAAGTCTTCATCTCAGGGGCATGGGCTTGGGTAAAAAACACATAAACCACCCAACACCTGTTGATGAGACCCCCACCAACAGTACTCCAAACACATGCACACAATCACCCATCAATGCTCAAGCGACCTAAAAGTCCTGCCAACATCCCCACACCCCTCTATCTCCATAACTTTCAGGCACCTGTCTAATCCAAATTTAAACTCATCTCCTGTTTCTGCTTCTACGACCTTTCCAGGAAGACCAGTCCATGCATTCACTACTCTGAGTCATCGACCCCTGCCTGACTACCGTCTTAACTCTCCTCTTCTTTACATTCAGGCTTTAACTCCTGGTCCTATCACTGTCTTCTCTGTTGAGCAATTCATCTGCACTTTCTTCATCTCCACCTTTCATTATCCTAAACATCTCTATGATATCTCCTCATAACCGCCTCCTTTCTAAGGTATAAAGCCCTGTCCCCTTTAGCCGCTTCTCACCGCTGAGTCGAGCTTGGTCCTGAATCAATGTTGTTGTCCTGTGCTGAACCCTCTCGATGTCATCTACATCCGTCCTGAATTTGATCAAAACTGCACACAATGTTCTGGATGTGGTGATGAAGTTTCAAAAATAAAATGGGGTTATAGATTGTATTTGGAGGGGTATCATTTATCAATCACAAGAGGTGGCAACACCACTCCCCCTCATCCCACTGCCTCCCCTCCGTGTGTGTGTGTGTGTGTGTGTGTGTGTGTGTGTGTGTGTGTGTGGAGGGTGGGGGTGGGATGAGAGGGTGTGGTGGGTCAAAGGTGAAGGAGCAAAAGGGGAAGGGGAGGAGTGGAATTAATGGGTGGGGCTTGTGTTGGTGGGGCTTGTGTGGGTTTGGCTTGTGTGGATGGGGCTTGTGTGGGTTTGGTTTGTGGGTCATTCCATGTCAAATCATCAAAGAATGTGCCGTCATCTCTCAAATTTTTGTAAAACTTTGGGAACCAATTAGGACCCATGAAAAACGGCAAGAACTCAAATATTTTTGCTTACAGCCTCTTAATTAGTGAGATACAGACGAACGAACATTGGACTAATGAGCACAACGTCGCGAATTCAAATGGCCATATCTCTAAAAGTATAACACCTAGAGAGCTGGTTTTGGTGTCATTTTAAAGGTATTTTCATGCCCTATGAAATTGTCTGGGCAACATTTTCCAACCTCCAACCACAAAAAAGTTATCACAAAATATAAACTTTAATCGTGAATCCCCGAAAAATGTTTCCTTCAAATTTCCTCAAATTCATCCCAGAGGTACCTTATGATGTCAAGAAGCTTCCACATAAGTTTTGTGATGGGCACTCCAAGAGTTTCTGAGATATGAGCAATAATGTACATGTACGTATGGCATATAGGTTCGAAAATCAGCATTTGTAATATATTATACAATCAATAAGTGAGTTCAAGTACACAGTGTTCACTAACCTGACTTAGGCTTTCAATTTCCTCTTCAATGCAGCAACAGCAGCACTTGTTTCTTCCCCTCAGGCCCAGTTGAAAATGAAAGTATATGATACTTCAAAGCAATTGATGGTCGTTCCCTGTGTTTCCTGTCATGGCTTGGTTAGAATGATTGTATAATACATTACAAATGCTGATCTTCGAACCTATATGCCATACGTACATGTACATTATTGCTCATATCTCAGAAACTATTGGAGTGCCCATCACAAAACTTATATGGAAGCTTCTTGACATCATAAGGTACCTCTGAGATGAATTTGAGGAAATTTGAAGGATACATTTTTTCGGGGATTCACGATTGAAGTTTATATTTTGTGATAACTTTTTTGTGCTTGGAGGTAGGAAAATGTTGCCCAGACAAATTCATAGGGCATGAAAATACCTTTAAAATTACACCAAAACCAGCTCTCTAGGTGTTATACTTTTAGAGATATGGCCATTTGAATTCGCGACGTCGTGCTAATTAGTCCAAAGTTTGTTAGTCTGTATCTCACTAATTAAGAGGTTGTTAGCAAAAATATTTGAGTTCTTGCCGTTTTTCATGGGTCCCAATTGGTTCCCAAAGTTTTACAAAAATCTGAGAGATGACGGCAGATTCTTTGATGATTTGACATGGAATGACCCTTGTGTGGATGTGGCTTGTGTGGATGTGGCTTGTGTGGATGGGGCTTGTGTGGATGGGGCTTGTGTGGGTTTGGTTTGTGTGGATGGGGCTTGTGTGGATGGGGCTTGTGTGGATGTGGTTTGTGTGGCTGGGGCTTGTGTGAATGTGGCTTGTGTGGATGGGGATTGTGTGGATGGGGCTTGTGTGGATGGGGCTTGTGTGGGTGTGGTTTGTGTGGACGGGGCTTGTGTGAATGTGGTTTGTGTGGATGTGGTTTGTGTGGATGTGGCTTGTGTGGATGTTGTTTGTGTGGGTGTAGTTTCTATGGATGGGGCTTGTGTGGATGGGGCTTGTGTGGATGGGGCTTGTGTGGATGTGGTTTGTGTGGGTGTGGTTTGTGTGGATGTGGCTTGTGTGGATGTGGCTTGTGTGGATATGATTTGTGTGGATGTGGTTTGTGTGGATGGGGCTTGTGTGGGTGTGGTTTGTGTGGACGGGGCTTGTGTGGATGTGGCTTGTGTGGATGTGGTTTGTGTGGATGTGGTTTGTGTGGATGGGGCTTGTGTGGATGTGGTTTCTGTGGATGGGGCTTGTGTGGATGTGGTTTCTGTGGATGGGGCTTGTGTGGATGGGGCTTGTGTGGATGGGGCTTGTGTGGGTGTGGCTTGTGTGGGTGTGGTTTGTGTGGAAGGGGCTTGTGTGGATTGGGCTTGTGTGGATGTGGCTTGTGTGGATGGGGCTTGTGTGGATGGGGCTTGTGTGGATGGGGCTTGTGTGGATGGGGCTTGTGTGGATGGGGCTTGTGTGGGTGTAGCTTGTGTGGGTGTTGTTTGTGTGAGTGTGGTTTCTATGGATGGGGCTTGTGTGGATGGGGCTTGTGTGGATGGGGCTTGTGTGGATGGGGCTTGTGTGGATGGGGCTTGTGTGGGTGTAGCTTGTGTGGGTGTTGTTTGTGTGAGTGTGGTTTCTATGGATGTGGCTTGTGTGGATGGGGCTTGTGCGGATGGGGCTTGCGTGGATGGGGCTTTTGTGGATGTGGTTTGTGTGGATGGGGCTTGTGTGGATTGCGCTTTTGTGGATGGGGCTTGTGTGGGTGTAGCTTCTGTGCGTGTGGTTTGTGTGGGTGGGTTTGTGTGGGTGGGGTTTGTGTTGGTGGAGTCAAAAGAGGGGTGGAGTCAGTTAAAAAAAAAATTATTTTCAATTTCTTATGTTTGACTTTTGTAATTCCTGTGAATAATATGAAACTAAAATCTCTTTCCCCTCTAAATCACATAATTTGTAAGTCCAAGGAACTGTGCTGATTACATCAACAATTTTAAAAAGTTCATTTGTCCATCGATTCGTGTTACCTTTTTCAAAATGAGATTTCCACCTGCATATTCTTACTATATCACCAGCTTTTAACTTAGACTATATGTCATTCATTTCTTTTTCATATTTTACTTTTGTAAATGTTTCTGATGGTTTCGTTTTTGGTAAGGTATGAATCGTATCGTTGCACTCATCCACAATGTCCTGAATTATAGAAAACCATTGTTGAAAACCGAGTTGAGTGAACTGTTTATATCGTCTCTCTCTTAAAGTGTGATTGAATAGCTCAATATCAACTGCTTTTCCTTCATTAAAGATACTGTATAATGTCATGATGTTATTTTAAGGAAAATTCAAAAACGTTTTGTTGTAGAACTCTGTGCCCTCATCTGTCTACAAGTTTTTAGGTTTTCTCTTTCTTTTATTGAATATCTGTTGGAAAGCCAACATTAGAGTATTACTTGTTTTATTTTTCAAAGGAACAACCCATGCATATCTACTCCTCAAATCAATAACGGTTAAAGCATACTTGTTCCCCTTATCAATATTGAGTTCACTTAAATCAGCGGATTAGATATCATCAACTTCCTTGGAATAAACCTTCCTTCAATGAAACTTTGTGTTTATTGGTTTATGTAATTCATCAGCTAATTGCTCTTCAATCTTAATGACATCACGAGAGCCCATAATTTTTTTGAATTTCCAAGCCCAAGTTTCAATTTAGCACTGATCATCTTTTTCACGATGAACCTATCAACTTTTTCTCTCAAGGTTGGATTTTGTATAAAAGATAAAGAATTCAACATTTCTCGATCCGCTTCATGTTTTTCTTCCATTGTCGTACTATTTCCATCATCAATATCATGTCTCATGCACACTTTATCAACCATATCGATAGGTTTGCTCGACGGTTTAGGATTGTCATCCTCATCTAACCTTTTATTCAAGTTTGTTGGTGTCAAGTTCAAGTCACTTATTCAAGGTGAAGTGAGCGACATGGAAAAGTGAAGTGAGTGACATGGTAAGGTGACGTGAGCGACAAGGTAAGGTGAAGTGAGTGATATCATAAGGTCTGAGTGAGCAACATCGAGGGGAGGATGTGGTAAAGTCCATGTGAGCAACGTGGTAAGGTGAAGTGAGTGACAAGGAAATGTGAAGTGAGCGATGTCCAAAGATCGGATTGAAACACGTCATGAGATGCAATTGAGTGACGTTGTGAAGTCTGATTGAGTGACATCGGAAGGTCCGGGCGCGCATCATCATAAGGTCCAGGTGTAGGAAGTCATAAGGTCTGGGTGTGTGATGTCATAAGGTCCGGGTGTGTGATGTCATTAGGTCCGGGTATGCGACGTTGTGAGGTCTGGGTGAGCGACGTTGTGAGGTCTGGGTGCGCGACAACATGAGGTCCGGGTGTGCGACGTCGTGAGGTTTGGGTGCGCCGCATCGTGAGGTCTGGGTGCAAAACATCGTGAGTTCTGGGTGCGCAACGTCATGAGGTCTGGGTGTGTGACGTCGTGAGGTCTGGGTGTGCGATGTCGTGAGGTCTGGGTGTGCGACGTCATGAGGTCTGGGTGTAGGAAGTCATAAGGTCCGTTGTGCGATGTCATAAGTTCCAGATGTGTGACGTCATGGGGTCTGGGGGCGTGACGTCGTGAGGTTTGGGTGAGCTTTGTCAGAAGGTCTAAGTGAGCGACAGTGGAAGGTCCGAGTGAATGACGTCCTATCGTCCGAGGGATCGACGTCTTCAGGTCGTAATGTCCGATTCAGCAACGTTATCAGGTTCGAGCGATCGACGTCAAAAGGTCTGAGCGATCGACGTCCGAGTGAGCGATGTGGTAAGGTGAAGTAAATTACGAGGTATTACAAATGCAGTTCAGTCACCTGTTGGTGTGAATTCACCGAGAAAAAAAGAAAGTGTCAGATAACTTTATAAAAGGTGTCACCGTGTATGAAGTCATTGACTTTCATTGAATACCGATGTTCTGCTACTTTGAACCCCATTTCAGTTCCGTTACAGTTTATAACAGTGCCATGATTGCTCCGTGCGAGGTGTATCGCCGAATGTGTAAAATAAAAACAAAAACACGTGGTGTCAAGTCATTTTCCAAAATGCGTCGCTTTGTTCGACGTCGTTCACTTTAAGGGAATATCGGACTTCGATTCCATGACGTTGTGTGAAATAATTGTATTTGTGGAAGTCCGGAGGGAGGGGGGTGGGGGTGAAGGTGGGAGTCTGGAGGGAGAAGGTTTGGGTGGGAAGAGGGAGGGGCAGGAGTGGGAGGGGCAGGGGAAGGAGTGTGAGTGGGCAGGGGAAGGGCTTGTGGTGGAATGAGGTTGAGGAAGGGTGAGAGGAGATCCCGGAATTGCCAGGCAATGCTGAGTACCTTGGCTCATGCTGAATATTAAGCAAAGAAGCAGCATGTATCATTTTACAAGTCTTTGGTATGACTTAGTCACGGTTTAAACCACTGATCTATCAGACTTGGAGTGTACACTCCAACTGTGTCACCAGTGTACACTGTGTCACCAGCCTGAACTAATAAGCCTGTGGTGCAGTGAGTTACCTTGATGTCCAAGTGAATGATATTCTGGCCATGCATGTACTCGACAGCAGAAAACAACTAGAAGGAGATGAAAGGGGTTAAAACATGCATGGAGACGGATTTGTACTTTTTAATGTTGTTACTATTTATTTTTTATGCTCCAAGTTGTGCTTAAAAACATCACAAGTGATGCCAATAAAGTTCATTGAGCTCACCTGAACCATAACATGCCACGCTTGTATCTCTGAAAGTTTCTCATATTTCAAGAGAATGTCAAAGAGTGAACCTGCACACAATGATAGAGAAGCATTATTAGGACCTTTTAATCACATCAGCATTTTGTAAATCAGGCCAGTTTACACCTGTTCTATTGGCCAGTGAGACTGGCCAGGTTGGCCCATAAGCAGTATCAAATCTGCTTTGATCGGTAATTATCAAGTGTTTGATTGGGTGGTGAAACATTCTCATAAAGGCACGAGTAACCTGGCATTCCTTCTGTGATGCATGACACAGGTGTATCTCAATGATAAAACATTAAAACAGTCTCACACACCGATCAGGAGAGAAATATGTTCTCGATAAACTGTCCTTTTCTACGATTTGGAAGCAGGGATGTTGCCAGGTTATTTGCTCGGGTATCTAAATAACGTTTCCTCACCTCAACCAGATTGTCAAAAGGCAGAACTCCGTTCTCAACAAAGAATGAGGCAGACACGTCATCACTTCAGATCATTATTCAATTTCATCCCCATCCAGACCACTGGTCCCACAGCTCAAGCTGGACTCTTGGTTCGAGGAAATAAAAATGTTTTGATTTGTTTTTATAAAACTTAACATCTTTTTATCAATAGGAATTGATGGTCATGGATGCATGAATGGGGAATGGTCATTTTGTACCAGGTTCCTTCCAGTGAAACATACAACCACAGACCTGTCTACCCCCATTAAGTATATGCATTCCTTCAGTTGCTTAATTCAGCAAAAGATTCAATATGTTTGGATGACATTTGTTTGCCAAAAACAAGACGACAAAACATCTGAAAATGCAAAGCCCGTCCACTTTGCATTCGGACTTCTTCTTTTTCATATGGTGAACGATACCTTTGACCTTTTGACCAAATTGTTCATTTGTCTTCTTCATATTCTCAGAATAAAGATTTCTTGAAAATATGTGACAAAAGCTCAAATGGTAAAAAAGCTACAGCCTGGGCGCACGCACACAGACACGCCGCACACAGACACGCACAGACACACTCGTGATTGCAAAACCCCCTCTCCCGTTAACAAGAATAAACAAGAAAGAGCAATCAGAGATTGCAGATCATCACCAGGACTTCTTTTGTGTGGTGCATTTTGAGTGGTGCAAGTAAATGGAAGGTTGAAGTAAATGAAAGGTCATTAATTCCAGATGAAAGGTCTAAATTGTCTTGGAAATGTATAAATGTCAAAGGTCTAAACAGTTGAAAAAGTAAAATGGTTGAAAGGTCAGTTGGTCAAAGGGTCAAACAAAAAAGGTCTAAATGTAAAAAGGGGTCAAAATGGTATAAAGAGTGAAGTGTCCAAAGGGACTAAAAAGATTGAGAGGGTCTAACACTCTCAAGGGTGCAATATAGGGGCTAAAGGGTCAGAAATGCCTGAAGGGGTCTGAAGAGTCTTCGAGTTCTAAAGGCTCTGAAGGGTTTTTGGGGTCAAAGTGATTTTTGGGGTCTTGAGGGACTTCATGGTCTTGATGGGTCTCCAGATTGCAAAGGGTCTAATGCCATTAATACACAGACTCATGTTCTGTGCAGATAGACAGACAGACAAACAGACAAACAAACGGACCCAAATGCAATACCCTCTCCTTTGGTGAGGGAAATAATTTGGATTAGTTGTGGTATTCACACATGTTTAAAGAGAGAGAAATAAAAGAGCACAGATAACTCGGTGAACACCGTCACACCTTGATAGCAACCTTCATCTCAGGGTAAAGGACGAATTCTTGCATTATTTTTCTTACATTTCCAACTCTTGTTGAAATAACCAGAGAGTGCAGACAAAGTGCTGAGACTTGAGGCCTTAATACCTGGAATCTGTGTCGATATTGTTACAGAAATGGGGTTCACCACGAGGGGCACTTCTCGGACTCTTCCTGACCTCAGGCCCTGCACGCCGCCGCACAGCCAATAAGTCCACAGCCCGTCAGGTTGTCAAACAACTACGGATGCCGATTGACACCGCCAAACCTGGCAGGGTTCATGCTCTTTAACAAATGTGTTACCTGTAACTAGTGGTTTGGAAATGCCAAATGAGGTATGTTCCCTCAGTGCGCACTGGTCTATATATTTTTGTATGGCCGAGCGGAACCATGAGTATGCCCTGGCGAACTGTGGAGCCAATCATTGGGACAGAACTTCCTGCCAATCTAATGGTGTATAAAGGGTCTTGAGGGTCTTTGGGGGTCAAAAGGGTCTGCAGGGTCTTTGTGGTCATAAAGGGTTTTAGGGTTCAGGTCAGGTCAGGTATGGGAGCATGTGCCAGAACAGCGCGTCGCTGCGTCCACTTTCCGCCAGTACTCCAGGGGCCTCCGTCTGGCCATCCCCCAGGCAGATGCCAGGCCATCCCCATCTCCTGAAGGTGATGGTCAACCTGCTGCAACCACGAGGCACGTGGTCGGCCCACTGGCCTCCTCAACTCATGAGACGCCCTCGCTGAGAGAATCTAGTGAGCAGGATCAACGTCAGGAAAACAAGCCACATGTCCATACAGCTGCAACTGACGCTCACGGGCCATGCAGGTAACAAATCTCATCCGAGTCTCTCTCAGGAACCACTCGTTGGACACAAAATCCGACCAGCGATAGCCAAGGATTTTCCGAAGAGACCTGGTACCAAAGGCATTAAGTCTCCGTCTCAGATCCTTGGTCAGAGTCCAAGTCTCGCATCCAAAGAGCAAGACTGGATGTACCAAGGACCTGAAGACTCGGACTTTCGTCCTCCCGCACAGGTACCGGCAGCGCCACACCCCATGATCCAGTGAATCCATGACTCCCAAGGCCCGACCCATACATCTATTGACCTCTGACTCACAGCCAGCAGAGACATGAATATCACTGCCAAGGTAAGTGAACCTCTCCATGACCTCAACATCCTCACCACAAACAGACACAGACAGGTCAGCAGCATCCAAGATGTCACTGAAAGCCTGGATCATAGTTTTGACCCAAGAAACCCGTAATCCCAGCGGCTGCGACTCCTCATTCAGCACATTGAGGGACCCCAAAAGGATATCTAAAGTCTCCGCAAAGAATCCTGCATCATCTGCAAAATCAAGGTCCGAGATCTTGACATTCTGCAAAACGATGCACTGCAGCTTGATCTCTCCGACATCCTCCCTAAAATCCAGTCCATACAAGTGCTGAAAAATGTGGGGGCCAGTACACACCCCTGACGAACTCCAGTAACAAAGGGAAATGAGTCAGAGATGGTACCACCACACTTCACAGCACTCTCAGTACCAGAGTGGAGTTCAGACATCAGATCTATCAGTTTTGGTGGCACCCCACGAAGACCAAGAATCCTCCAGAGGGTGTCCCGATTCACTGAATGGAACGCTTTACAGAGATCAACATAGGCTTCAAGCAGCCCCTGCCGAAACGCTCGTCTGCGTTCGGTGAGGACACGAAGAGCAAGGATACGGTCATTCGTTGACCTCTTTGGTGTAAAGCCTGACTGCTTTGGACGCTGGTGCTCAAGCAGATGGTGGCGAACCCTATCAGTAATTATCCGAGCAAAGACCTTGCCCGGCACTGAGAGCAGCGTCACCCCTCGGTAGTTGTTGCAGTCTTGGCGATCACCCTTCCCTTTCCAGAGAGGAACAACAAGGCCCCTCTTCCAATCAGTTGTGATGATGCCTGTGTTCCAGGCAAGAGCACAAAACTGCATGCAACAACATGAGTGCAGCATTTCCACCAGCATTGAGAAGTTCAGCATGGATGCCACAGATCCCGGGAGCTTTGTCCCATTTCAACTGGTTCACCGCAGCCCGTGTTTCCACAAGCGAAGGTGGACCACAGTTGATTGGAGAGTCAGCAACAGGGATTGTAACACCCTTGACGTCCAACTCGACAGCTGGGGGATCAGCCTGGTAGAACCGCTCAAAGTAACCGGCCCAGCGGGCCTTCACTTCAGACTCCTCTGTCAAGAACCTACCACTCTCTGCTCTAACTGCAGTGCTCCGAGGGATGGGCTTGGATGAACGCAATGTGCGAATTCCCCTGGAAGCGGGACGAGAATCACCTGTCCACAGGTGATGCTCTACCCCCTCACAGATTCCTCGCACATAGGGGACCAACACACACCTCATAACCATCCCTATCAGTTCCAGTCGATGCATTGAAATCCCCCAAGACGAGAAGTGTATCTCGTCTGGGGCACTGATCAACCACAGACTCCAGCGTGGCGTAGAATGCATCCTTCACGGTGAGATCACTCGCCTCAGTCGGAGCATAAACAGAGACCAGGGAAATGACACCTAAGGAGTGACGAATCCTTAATCTCATAATACGCTTGTTGACCGGTGTTACCTCAATAATTATCATTGGGGTCAGCTAATTGGACACAGCTACAGCAACTCCTTGAGTATGGTAACCATCAGAGCGACCAGACCAATTGTAGGTGTAACCACCCACCATTATCTCGCCGCAATCCGGTCTCCGGACCTCAACAAGAGATGCAATCCCGATGTCCAAACGCTTGAGCTCAGATGATAACAGAGACAGTTGATCATTCTCTCTTAATGATAGGACATTCCAGACACCCACCCGAAGGGACCGCCTCAGGTTAACCCAAGGAGACTGCCGTCTGGTGGACGACACCTCAGCACCACTCCGACACACTCTCCCACAATCTGACCCAGGGAGGTTACCCCGTGGTTTCCCTCCTATCATCAAAGATTGGGGGTCCCGAAGGCTTTGCTCCAATCCCGTCATCTGGTGAGCTGCCCTGCGAAGGGAAGCTGCACAGGAGGTACTCCCATGGAGTGGGTTTTCAGATTTTGGGGGTTTAGGGTTCTAAGGGGTTTTAAAGGGCCTTTGGGTTTCACTTCTCGTCTTTCACACGAAGTCAAAACAAAAGATGGGATGAGATGAAATGGGCAGGATGGAAAACCATTTACCAAATAAAACGAGGCACGTATCTGCAAGGCACATTAACCAATCATGAAGTACAAATGTACAGGCACATAAAACAATGAAGAAAGGCACACAAGAGCAGATTCCAACCCTGAGCACTTATTTCTCTTTCTCCTCTTACTTATGTCACTAAAAACAAGACAACACACCAGACGAATCCTTCCGAGCAAACATAGATAGCAAGGGAAGAAGACAAAAAGGCAGAGCAAAACGTTTGATCAGCCTATTACTCACTCCGGCATGCATCATTGGATGTGTGCCAATCCCATTTTGGGAATAAAATGAGGAAGAAGGAGGAATAAGTAAAACAGAAGGGTGTGAGTGAGACCGTGTGCTATATTAGCTTTTGAGGAAACATGTGAGGTGCGAATGTAAAACCTCACCCAGAAGGGTCAAGAGGCAAAACATTGACAGCACTTTGGAATCATGATGCTCTATTTGAGAGGAGGGAGACATATTTAGGAATTATTTAAGGGAAAGCAAGAGACAGCAGTGCAGTTCAGTAGTGGAGCTACCTCCCCATGCCAGGGACATTGCTGCTCATTCATTCTCGCGCCTCTGTCTCGTACTGGACCCATCGCTGTGCCGTTCACCCAGCACTGTCTGGCACAGCTTGTCCTGGCTCCAGCACAAATGGAAATGGTGGTCACTCATTCTCGGCACAAATTGGCAGGCAGGTTGTCTCCAGGTCCGCAGCGCATTGCAACAAACACGAATGGTCTGGTGTTCTGCCTTTTAAGCCGCTTGAGAGGGACGGAAACTTCAGGCAGCAAAGTTTGTAGGGGGTGGAGTTTCCAGAAGCGCAGGTCTTGGCGTGCCCTTTGACTTGGCACAGTGCAATTTCATTGGTGCACTCACCACCCAATGCCCCCTTTTCTGTCAATCATTTCAGAGTTGGCCATTTCCTCTTCGTTGTTGACTCTTCCTCTCACGGTTTTTCCTGCCCAGCACTTTTAAAAAGTGAGGTGGGGAGTCCTTTGTCGAGAATGTGGTTGTGTGCAATGATGTGTGAGAGTTAATGAAAAAAGATAGGGATTTGTTCAGAATAACAGGTTTGTACCTGATGCAGACTCGATTGCATGTTACATGGTAATTTGGGGGAACAGAAGAAACCAAATTGATCTGTGGTACGAGTGACATGGCAACCACCGAAAATGAGCCATGGCCATGAATAAGAGGAGGATAATTGAAGAGAAGAAAGAAGACCTCTCAAAAACCCCACACAATGCATCTGCCCCATTTCCCTTTAGACACCAGTTGGGGGTTTATCTGTGCACACATATTCACAGTACAACTGACGACAGGGACCTCGACGTGTCATGGATGAAGCTATTCAAATTGCTTCGGACTTCAACAGACTGTGCAAGCCTGAGGTTAAACAGCCATTCCCACAATGCTGCTGCAAAGAGAGACAACAAACAGGCTCCACATCCAGCCAAACCTCATTTATTTCTGTTAGCACCTCCTGTGATGAGGACATAATGAAACAGAAGCGAACCACAGGAATTGAGTTGGGTTCACATCATAACCGGAAGTGGATGTGAGAAAAAGGTGAAATCCACACAAAATCACATTTCTTCTAATTTACTTTTTCATTTTAACATTTTCATGGAAGATCTCCAGACATTAAGAACATTCATCATTAAAAACACCCAATCTCTGTTGAGGTATATACTGTATATGTGTGTGGCCACTTCTACATTTCCTTGTACTTCATGATTTTACTTTCATTTTGTACTTCCCAAAGTGCAAAAATGGAATTGCTCAACTTGTGATGTGTAAATCAAAGGTCATGATTGAATGCCATGTTTTCTGAAAGATGTGAACCTTTGACACAGAGAACAAAGTCTTTCAAACTTTATATATAAAAAGATCTTTTCATCATTATCAACAATGTTCCAGAATTTGGAGATATCGAATGTTTTAGCTGCTCAAGTGTGTCGAGACTCGATGAGCACAAACATCAGCAGAGTTTTAAAAAACAAAGGAAGAAAACTTACACCCGTCCACAAACTCCACACACAGGACAGCATTTCCTTTCATTTCGGCTGGATAAAGCATCTTCACTGTTGGGGAAACAAAGTGTAATTCCAGTTAAAATATATAATAAACTCATCCAAAGACAAGATAACTGGGAATAACAATCAGGGATCGACTGAGCAGTCAGGAATTCCTGCACCGACAGAGAGGCCTGTGTTCAAAGAAATAAAAATGTTCACATTTTCAGAAATAGCAAAGGAAGGTGATTTTAGAATGTATATTTAAACATAGTATATTAAATGCAGAGGGTTAAAAGTAGATTTTAATCAATTCCCCAAAAAATATGCAGCAAAGTCACAGGGCTGTTAAACATTTTACCTGTTCAAAAACAACATTCACCACTGTTAAATCTACAGTTTCAAACTTTCCAGAAAATGGTTAACTGCATGAACAAATGTTAGTGTGTGTCCGTCAGTCAGTCTGTCCGTTCGTCCGTCAGTCTCGTCCACAACTCCAAAACCATGAAACCTCGTGGACCCAAACTTTGCCTGCAAACAAAAGGAACTCCAAAGATGGTGCATGAGTGAAAATTGGGTGTTTGGGTTAATTTAAACACCCCTTGAGAAGATAATTAACATCCTTATTTAATGAACCTTTGTCAAGGTTGATCCTTGTCACCTCCCTGTCTCTTGCTGGGGTCTTAATTCACCATTTTTTTGTCCTGCTCAACAATGCGATGACTTGGAAGAGGGCGCAATGGTTTCTCAATTACAAGTTTTGTTTATCACTTTCCTCATTCATATCATCGAATGTCTGATCATCATACTTTTGAATTGCTGGGTACATTACAATGTTTTTAACGCCCGGAGACACCAGTGCCTCAGGTGGTGACTGTCCTGGTGAAAATGGACAATATTATTTTACACGATTTTTCCATTTTTTCTACGACCTTCTTTCATTTTATTTCCTTCACTTCAACATGGATAGATACATATAAAACTACAAGGGCACTCACTGGAGCGCATACCACCGCCACGTAATGCCTGATCTACGAGAACATATCAGGTCCAATACATTTTTGAAATATGCCAAACAGTATCACATCGTTTTTCGCACTTTCTCTAAAATGGTGAAGAATCACTTTAAGAATTAAATAATTCTCGCATCCAGATCCACATTCGGATCTTCACCAAATCAAGTTAATTCGTCCTTGTCACACACCCAACCTGTCCACCAAGTTTCATCCGGATCCGTCCACAACATTTTGAGATCCTGCACACAAACAAACAAACAAACAAACAAACAGACCTGAGACAGAATGGGGTGAAAATATAACCTCATTCACACATATATTATAGGTGGTGGAGGTAAAAATTAAATGTTTCGTTTTTAAAGGTTTCTTCAAACATTTTGTTGCTTCAGCACCTTGGCAAGCGCTCTTCAAGCTTTGAGCTCTACAAGTTATGATGGTGACTCTGCGGTGCGGTTCTCCATCAGGACATCTCCAGAGTTAGGAAGGCACAATAAATGAGATGATCACAATGAGTAAAAAAAAATTTCACCTGCCCCTCACCTTCTCCCCAAGCCCAACAAGCAAATGCAAGTCGAGAACCCCTCTCCCTCTTTCCCCCTCAAGTAACCCTGCAAATGCAAGTCCAGAACGCCCTCCTCCCCTCATACTTACCTCCTCCCAAACCCCCTCCCCACTTCCACTCCCCCCTCCTCTCCCCTCCATCCCCTCACTCCCACCCTCCTCCCAGAGTGCATAGTGACATTGGTGGGGCATCGCTCTCCCCCCCACCCCTCATCGCGGAACAAACGGCCGACACTCAAAACTGTGACACCATCTCCCCTCAACAACCAGTACATGAACACGGACGATTTCAGCGAACAATCAAACACCTGTTACCATTGCCCAGCAGTTACCACTCGATCACCTGAAAATATTTATAAATCAATAATTATCTCTCATCTGGAATTATCTGTTCATTAATAAAAAATATCTTTCAACACAAATTTATGCAAATCAAATAAACCAGCATCTACTGTATTGATAGTGGAGAGAAAGTATGTATGTGTGTGTCATCTCCTCCTCAGAGAGGATTTGACCAAGGACACAATAACTTTCAGGGTCTCCCCACCCCTCCACCCCCTACTACCCCCCCCACCATAATCCCACATCAATCATCACACCAACAATACCCACCACCCATACCCCCTCTCCACCATAGCACCACTCCCCCTCTACTGGGGATGGACATCGACATCTCATGGACATGACGGTGGGACACGATACAGACACAAACGGCATCCAGGGATAGTATGCAACAGGACGATCCTGTAACATACAAGACACCTGGTCAGCTTGCGATGATGGAACAAAGCATTCGTTGCCATTTTGTACACTGTGTCTGAGTGTGCCCATTTTGTCCATCCTGTCAAGCCATAATGGGTATTTCTGCTGGAGTAATATAGAAGCCGGTTTATCAATTAATACAAAATCCCTCCATTATAAAGTGCCAATTGAGTGAAAAGCTAAATCTACCGAGGTGTAGTTAAGATGCCACCGGTGTTTACATATTTTTAACACCTCCATCTTCACTTCCACCTTCTTCCTCAGAATCACTCTCATAAGGCTCAAAACGATTCTGCTCCACCATCCCCACAAATACGTTTCCAAATGAAAATCCCGCTGCCAAATGCAAGACCAGAAACTCCCTCCCTTCATACTTACCTCCTCCCAAACCCCCTCCCACTTCCCCTTTTTCTTCCTTCCTCTCTCCTCCATCCTCCTTGCTCCCACCCCCTTCCCAGAGTACAAAGTGACATTGGTGAGGTGTCTCTCCCCCCCACACCTCCTCAGTTCCCAACTGCTCTCCGCTCCCTCCTCCTCACTCCCCAACCCCTCCTCACTCCCTCCTCCTCACACCTCACCCCTCCTCACTCCCACCGCCCTTACACCCCAAATGAACACTTACAAATGTTTGGATGATGTAGTCTTTCCATGATGCGTGCTTCTTTCTGCAACTGCAAAAGAAAAAGAAACAAATGCATCCAAGATTTGGGGATCATGAAAATACATTAAACGGTATTTTTTGTTAACACGTCCTATCATGGGCATCAATGGCTATTTAAAAGGTGTGGTGGGGGGAGGGGGGCATTGTAGAAGTTATATTTGATGGAGAAGCAGGGTTGTGTGGGGGGGGGTGGAATTTAGTTCATGGTTTGTCTGATGATGCCTGCAGTCGGATGTGGACCGTGTTCTGCCTTTTGAGGACGCTTCACAGTCTCATTACACATTCATCTCCAGTGCAACGATGGCAGAATAACTTTTCTCTCCTGAAAATTCTACTCTGGGTGAACAAAGGCTCTTTCAGAAGAAAACTTGAAGTAACACAGCACTCCAGTGAAAATTTCTATCCGTATGAATACTCATTGACAAGTGATACATTTTCTGTGCATGCACACCGTGCAGTACGTGGTACTCCAACTCATGAAATCCAGCATGTGCACAAGCCAATCGCGGTACCTTTTATTAAATACTGCCTTCCAGCACAGTATTGATTTTAGAGGTAACCTCGCAGGGGTCTGAAGCCACCATGTTTTATGGGCTGCTCAACCATGCCTTGATTTGGAACAGGCTGCAACGATTTCGTAACGATAAAGATATTTTTTCCCACTTTCCTGAATCATGTTATCAAATACCTGTTTGTCAAAACTATGAATCGCTGGGTACATTGCCATGCTTATAAACGCCCGGAGATATCAGTGTTTGTTGCTTTATTTCATTTACACACATGTGATAACCACGAGAATCTCTTGAGCGAAGCAGATACAAAGTTTAAGCTCCAGAGTCAAACTTAAAAGAGTTCCAACTCCGAGAAAAGTGTTCATTTCTCCAATTTGGACATATTTGACATTTCTTGCGTCAACGGGAGGTGTATGTTTGATATGACGGTTCGGTGATTGAAAATCACGTGCCAAGTGAGCAGTTTCTTATCAACCATGTCATTGGAATTGCTAAATCACTTGGCAATCACCATACAATATTCACACTGTCCCTGAATACTGTATATCGACGACTTGAACAAAGTTCAGGGGTCGCTCGCCTGCATTGGCCACGTGTTGTTCTGCAATGCAACAGGCAGTGGCTGGCTCACTGAAAATGCGAAAATATATTTTCCACAACGTTTCCTCTTTTTGTACTATCTTCCGTTATTATGAGCTGTCACTTCGGCAAAGACAAATACTGGTAAAATTAAACATTTCACTTTTAAAAGTTTCTTCAACCATTTCCTGGAATGCTTTGCAAAGCCACTTGGCGTGAGTTCTTCAAGTTTCAATGGCGATTCCGCGGTTTTATTCCGGAGATAGGAAGGCAAAATACATCATATGATGACAATGAGAGAAAATAATTTTAAGTTATGAAATCATGAATCGACACACCACGGCAGGAAAGCCAATAGGTACACATGCTCGCTCTGTGTCGCCTGGATTTGAATCCCAACCCAGCTATAAACTGTCATCCCAGTGTTTCACAGGCAGGGTGATTCATCAATGTGTGTGTCATCTCTCTGATGTGTTACGTCACCAAACAGACACGAAACAATGTGATTGCAAGGCTCAAGTCCATTAATTCCGCAGCATGGAACGTTCACATATCTCCGACTCCGTTAAGATGGCGTCTTGTTCACGTTCCACATGCCCCTCCCCCTTGCCTCATCATCTTCCTCACAACCTCTGAACATCCGGCAATTCAACAACAACAACAACAACAACATATTTGGAAGGAATACACAACTGGTCAAAAGTTTTAGAACACCCCCATTTTTCTAGTTTTTACTGAAATTTAAGCAGTTCAAGTCCATTGAATAACCTGAAATGGTACAGAGCTAAGCAGAAAACTGCCAGAGGTTAAAAAAAAGTTTGTTACCAAAAACTGAAAAATAATGCAAATTTCAGAGTTGTTCAAAAGGCCCTTTTCAGGGAACAAGTAATGGGGTCGCAACTGCAGCTGTTCTGCAGCAATGGAAGTAAATTAAGCCTTGAAAGTTGATGCAAACAATGCCTACAGGTGTCCCAACTTTTGTTGATGAGTTACAAACCCTTTGTCTGTATAAAAGCAGTGTTGGAACAGACTGTGTTGCTACACCCTCTGAAGCATTATTTGGACAATATTACACTGCAAGAAGTCGTATATTGCTCTCATAATGGCGAGAAAAAGTCAATTAACAAATGAAAAATTGGAAAAAGACAAGAGAAAATCACTTCAAGCATGTAGAAATGCAAAAAAAGAAATCGAAATTTTGTTGAAAAAATAGTTGCAAATTTTTTTTTTCTCTAACAATTTTTTTTTGGGGGGGGAGGGTGGAAATCACTTAAAACATGTAGAAATGCAAAAAAAAAAATCAAATATCTTCAAATTGGCCACCATAGCGGCCATATTGCATTTTGGACCAAGTCCAAAATCTTATGGCATGATCCTTGGACCAGACCTAACCCCCCCACCAAGTTTCCTCGAAATCCATCGAGGAGTTTTTTCCGTAATACTGTTCACAAACATACAAACAAACAAACAGAAAGGGGTGAAAACAGTCACCTCCATCCATCTTCGATGGCGGAGGTTAACAAGACGGTAGGTTTAAAATCATGAAATGGCCAGCACAATCTCGAGACTTCAACCCCATCGAGCTGGTTTGGGACGAACTGGACAGAAGGGTGAAAAGCAAAGCAACGTACAAGTGCAACACATTTGTGGGAACTTCTACAACAGTGTTGGGAAGATCTTTCCAAACAAAATTTGATTTCCATTGTTGAACGAATGCCACGAGTATTGAGTATTGTTCAAATGCAAATCTGGCTTCTTTGTGGGGTGCCATCTCGTACATATTCGTACGAGTGTGCACACTAATCAGATATAACAAAGCTGTTATATCTGAAAAATGTAGCTATTTTGATGTGAAAAATTTGGATTAAATTTTGTTCAACAAAACGATTGCATGATTTCTTTTTATCTGCAATTGTTCAGTTGTTCGATGCTTTCATTTCAGAGTACATTGAAACATTAAATTGCTTAAATTTCAGTAAAAACTGGAAAATGGGGGTGTTCTAAAACCTTCAACTTGTAGTGTATAACACCTACGAAAGAACACAACAGGACAGACGATAAACTGGGCATCACATGTATGTGCAGGTGAGGTGTGCTTACACATTGTAAGCAATATATTTACATGTGTATTTCAATTGTAATGCGATTATTTCCTTCTGCCGTTGATCTTCCTCGCCAGTCCAGGAATCAAAGTCCAGGAACCGAAACCCCCTCTTCCCGTTGGCCCTTGGTTTCTGCGATTGCGGTTTGAACGATCACAGGATTTTCCAGGAACCTTACCCCCGCGATATTGTCGGGTTTACTGTATTTCTTTGTCGATTCCTTGTTCCCCCTTTCTTCCCCACCTCAACCCGTCATCGTATACCTCAGTTGGTTCAATCATCTCCTGTTTATTTATTCGGTCGGGATTTGGGAAATAAACCTGTAGGTTTTAAAAGAGTGAAAAGCCTCGTGTGCTTCTTGTAATTCCCTTGTGCACAAAGCCATCATTGTGTGAATGCAGTCCAAGGGAATAAAAAGCCAATTTGGTCGGTCCATCCGTCCAACATCAGTCTAAATTGGCACGGAAGCGACAGTATTTTATGTACTCAACAAAAAAATTGATGGTGGGGGTGGGGGTGATGGGCATCGATATATTATCACCACTCATCAAAAAAGTGGGGCGGGGAAATGTCCCCCGATTCCCTACCCATCATCGCCCCTTTGGCCTGAAACTGCACCCACAGTAGAGGAATTCACACAGGTTAAGTAAGACAGAGCAGTCTAACGGACACATTCTCCATGATCGGCGTCGATATAAACTGAATCAGTTCTGAGATTTTATGCACTGTTACCTCCGCATCCACACAAACTCACCTCTCGTTGATACTCTTTTTTTCTCACAAACTTCAATGCAGCCTGGAAGAGGAAGACAAGAAATTAGGTCACATGACAACACCTTGGGTCTGAAGTGCATGAAGGCATAAAATAAGTAAAAGTACAATTTTTATATAAAGTAATGAATACAATGGCCTTTGTGGATCAGGGTGAGTTGGCTCATGCTGTGTTGGTTTAGTAATTTCTAGAATCTTTTACAATCAGGCAAAACAACTTTTCCTTTTAATAAGTTGCACATTTGATGTATTCACATGTTGGTCAAAAATGAATTTATTGAAAATAATGATATATTTACATCTCACAGAGCTTTGCTATGTCACAATGATGAAAATATTACATCGACCACTAACTTTCAAGGCCCACATGAGTTTTTACTCTCCACACCCTTTTATCCTGAGTATCCTCTTCACCACCTCCTTCGATCATGAGCCACGATTGCGTCTCCAATCTTTTTGAAAATATGTAGTTAAAGCAATGCTCATCACAAGACTGTTAAATTTTTGATCTCTCTATTCATTTAATCTCCCTTACCTCTCCCCATTTCCTCTTCTCTGTCTCTCTTCCTCCCTTTTTTTTTCTCCTATCCTCAAATTTTGACCCCATACATGTGGAGCAAAAAGCGGGGTTAAGCTATTGATCGAAATCCATCTGTCAGGCTGTCTGTTTTCCAACAGTTTCTGATCGATGAACAACTTGTTGAAATTGAATGTTATTTTTTGAACACTAATCGGAACACAAACGGACTCTTCAGCAGTACTTTGTCTCTAATTTTGTCGAAATCGAAGGACACAAACAACAGGAACGAAAAACTAATGCAACATGTTCGATAAGGTGGTGTAATAGTGACTGTAAAATGGCAGTAAATTCAGGAATTCTTTATTTTATTGAAAATTTAATTATACACTTGAACCCAGTGAACACAAATCGCATTCTTTGTACTTTCAAAACCCTTCTATTTGCAGCACTTGGAAATGTTATATTGGGTAGTGCAGCACCATATATAAAGAGAGTCTGGCATTTATTTTGTTCTCTCCATGGTGTGCTGTGATTCGCAATTGCAGTCACGTGGTTTCAAGGTATCATGTTGCCCCCCCCCTCTCCCACTTCCAATTTGAACAGTTCAGTTGACGTCAAGTCTCCAATGACATCAATTTTGATATTTTGAAGAACAATTTCAAGGAAGATGGTTTCTTGTGTGGCCGAAGCCCGTCACACTCACGATGGGCAATGTACAATGACACATCACATCCTGAGGGATTCTGAGAAATGAAAACACAATGGGCCACCAGAGAGAAGAGAGATCCCCAAAAGGATCTGAACACCAGTGCCCAGAGCGGTCAAGCTTTACAACAAAGAGGACAACGATTGACTCTTTGCTTGCTCTTCGGGTCCTCACAGAACGCAGACGACAGTTTCGGCAGAGGCTGCTTGCAGCTCATGCTTGATGAGCAAATCTCTTGAAAGCATTTGATGCAGTGAATCGGGACGCCCTCTGGAGGCTTCTTGGTCTTCGTGGGGTGCCACCAAAACTGATCAATCTGATGTCTGAACTATACTCTGGTACTGAGAGTGCTGTGAGATGTGGTAATACCATCTCTAACTTATTTCCAGTTGTTACTGGAGTTCCTCAGGGATGTGTGCTGGCCCCCACCCTTTTCAGCACTTGTATGGACTGGATTCTGGAGAGGATGTCGGAGAGATCAAGCTGTGGTGCATCGTTTGGGAATGTCAAGATCTCTGGCCTTGGTTTTGCAGATGATGTAGTTATCTTTGTGGAGACTCAAGATATCCTTTTAGGGGCCCTCGAGATGCTGAAGGAGGAGTCGGAGCCGCTGGCATTATGGGTTTCCTGGGTCAAAACTAAGATCCCGGCTTTCAATGTCATCCTGGAGGCTGCTATCCTGTCTGTACCTGTTGGTGGTGAGGATGTTGAGGTCACGGAGAGATTCACTAACCTTGGCAGTGATATTCATGTCACTTCTGGCTGTGAGCCAGAGGTCAACAGATGTCTGGGTTGGGCCTGGGGAGTCATGGATTCACTGGATCATGGGGTGTGTCACTGCTGAAACCTATGCAGGAGGACGAAAGTCCGAGTCTTCAGGTCCTTGGTGCTCCCAGTCTTGCTCTACGGATGTAAGACTTGGACTCTGACCAGGGATCTGAGACGGTGACTTAATTCTTTTGGTAAAACTTCGATTCAGATTATCCTTGGCTATCACTGGTCAGACTTTGTGTCCAACGAGCCGTTGCCGAGAGAGATTCAAATTACATTTGTTTCCTGCATAGTTCATGAGCATCAGCTGCAGCAGTATAGACGTGTGGCTCATTTTCCTGATGCTGACCCTGCTCACCAGATTCTCTCACCGAGGGAGCCTCGAGATTGGAGGCCAATGGGCCGACCACATGCCTCGTGATTGCAGCAGGTTGATCAGTATCTCAAGTGGAGGGGTTAGGCCAGGAATCTGCCTGGGGGATGGCCAGAAGGAGGCCGCTGGAGTGCCAGCAGAAACTGGATGCATCGATGTGCTGCTCCCTTACCTGACCTGACCTGATCATAAACTGACATCTGTCGTCAGATGGACAGATAGAGTGAACCAATTGCTTAACACTGCATTCTGCTTCACACCAGGAGTAAAAACACATCGCTCAGCTGTTCGACAACAACAAAGCAAAAAAACACCATTTGGCTGTACCCCCACTGTACAACAGCATACCACAAATTCCTACCTCTTCTCCAGAGATGATGTTCTTTGCCCTGTACACTCTCCCAAAACCTCCTTCTCCAATCTTTTTAAGGAGGACCCAGTCCTGAATCTGAAAACAAAATACACAATGATCTTAACAAAGTCCTTGTGGATGTTAACAGTGAAAGAAATCAGATTTATTTCAATGATTATGTCACATCAAGTATTGTATGAAATCTCCCGTTGCATAAATATAAAGGGAGACAAGAATACAGACAAGTATGTCTGTGACACAGAACTGTTCATTTGTCAAATTTGAATATTGTTTGACACTCTGGGCATCTCCAAGTGTTCCTGCCTTTATTTCATTTCCGCACATGTGATGAGCAAGAGAATCTCTTAATCTGAGCCAAATTTCAAAATTTAAACTGTGGAATTGACCAAAGCAGCAGTCTCGACTGTGACTAAAAGTGTTCATTTGTCCAATTTGGACATTGTTTGACATTCCAGGGATCTCCCAGTGGTGTTTGTGATAACCGATTGCTCATCACATGATAAGCCAGCAGTTCCTTATCAAGTGTTTTGTTGGAGTAATTGTTTGAGTGCTTAATGGTGGTGCGAGGAATAGTTACCAAAGTAATCTTCCAACCATGGAATTTAAAGGAATCGAGTCATTAACCAGAATCGATGTCGATTTTGAGTCATTCCCACTTCAAAGAAAGAAGCGTATTTTATCAGGGAAAATTTCTCCCATCCCCGTTGGGTATGTTCCAGTTTCAAATGGCCTGGCGATGAAATAATTGAAAAGGAACATGCCCCTGGGGCATCCTGTTTGCAACAAAGCAGCAAAAGCAAGTCTCTTGCAAACCAAACGCCCCATGGACGTGTTCATTTTAAATGAATCTCAAGGCATTTAGAGTTGGCTGGTAACACGTGCTGATTGCTTTGCTGATGGACGGGAAGGCAATACATGGACTGATAAAGATTTGACAGCATTGACATTCAAAAGGTCCAGAAGTGCAGTTTGGAACTATTTTGGGAAGGTGAACAAAGACAGTCCAAAAGTTTCATGCTGACTTTGTTCAATATTTCTTGCTCATCACCATAATATGTGCAACATGATGAAACATGAGAAAACCAGACACAAGAGAGAGTATTTATCAGTGACAGATGAGAATGTGGATTTCAAGAAAACAAAGTCTGCAACAGCAACAAGTTCACTTTCACAATCGACAATAAAAAGCACTTTCAGCCTGGTACGCTGACTTACCTTCCAGTCAAGCTGCCTTCCCTTCCGTTCCCCTTCCGCTCCCCTTCCGCTGCCCCCCCTCCCATCATGCTTCCTTCCTTGCCCCTCCCCTCACACTGCTATCCCTTAGCCCATGCTTCCTCACCCCCCACCTCCCTCCAGGAGTGCATGGCGACGTGTCTTGAGGCATCGTTCTCCTCACATTCCTTGCTCCCCACCCCCACTTCCGAGCTTCTCCTTTCCTTAACCCCACATCGCTCTCGTCCACCACACCCCCTCGCCCTCGCTCGCTCATCCCTCTTATCGTCTGTTCACCACCACCTCATCATCCCCCGTCGAAATCCTCGATCTTTTCTACCCCCTTAATCCACCCCAAACCCACGTCCTTCAAATTCCCTGCTTTCCTCAATGAAAGTCCCTGCAATGTCCATCTTGCATACCTCATGTTCTCCGCCCCATCCCTCTCCCTTCCATTGCTCTCCTCATGTCGCTGTTCCCCAGTGTTTTGTCCTTCCCACTCCCGCCCCTCATGTATCATGCCCCCCCACCCCCTTAATGTGCGTCGTGTGTTAGCTCTCTTACGAGCCTTGACAAGGTTTTCAAAAAAAAAAAACATGTCCATAATGGGAAAGTTACCAAGACAGATGACAGAGTGTTCCTGGCCAAATTCCTGGATCACCCATTTGAACACAAGAAGGAAAAGGTGATGGATAACATCTTCGATTTGTTTTCACTTTCCAACCTTTTTGCTAACGACCGAAATATAGGATCACCACTCACCTCCCCTCATTCATTTCCCCTTTTCTGCAACCTGTGGAGCAAACTTCCACAATCTTCAATTTCATTCCTACTTCCAGGTCTATAAAACCTGGTCTTCCAGGTTCACCATAAACTCAGATCGCCTCCAATCCAAAACCATGATCTTTCTACCCTCGTTGGTCTACCTCTTTTCTCAACTCTCAAATCCTCCCATCTCAACCATGATCTACTTCTTTTGCTCCTTCCTTGCGACCTCAACCTATCCGCTATTTTGCTCCTCTCTCTTCCCCCATCTGCACCATGTGTCCAGCCCATCTCAGCCAGAATTTCACCAATCTCCCCGTCAAACTCATCTGCACACCGGATCTCCTCCCTCAGTTCATCAATCCTCCTTCTATCCAAACTCTTCACTCCCACAATTCTGACCCAGTTGTTTTCGCAAACCTGCAGCCTCTGTTGTTGTTTCTTTGTCAATGCCACTGAATAGAGACCGCAAAGGTAGACCAGCATTACATGTGACATCAGAACCTTCCCTTTCAATTTCCTTGATATCTTTCTAACTCCCATTAATCCCTTCACCCTAATCCATGCATTGGCACACGCCTGAATCATTCTCCACACCTCTGCCTCAGACTTACCATCCTTATGACTTTTCCTCCCAGATATTCAAACCTATTTCCCTGGCTGATCTCCTTCCCCTCTAACCTGATTATTAATTTATTTTCTCTGCTGCCGAATGCACATCACTGCAGTATTCTCCATACTTATGTTCAACCAATGCTTCCAAAAGGCCTCCTTACACTCCCCCAGTACTTCCTGCATCTCCCACCCACTTTCCACCACAACAACCAGATCGTCCACATACAGCATCCTCCCCATACTACCCCTCAAGCTCACCTTCCTGCTCACCAGCTGCATCACCATGACAAACATTAGTCGCCTGAGGGCGCTTCCCTGCCTCAAACTGATGTTCCGACCTAAAAAGGCTACTGCATCTCAAGAGTGAAGAAAAGAGGATGCCAGGAGTGTCTGCGAGTTGTGAAAATCAGGGTCCGACAACATGGGATATCACCTTCATGCTCTGACTGTGCTCAAGAAATACAAGGAAGGCTGTATCACCCATTGCTCGGACATGGGAATGAAAAACTCTTCATCGCTGGAGAGTGCTACTTTTGAGAAGTCGAAGGCCAGCTGAAAGGGAAGAACTTATTGGTGAAACAAGTGGAGCAGAAGCAACAAGGCATTCAAAAGCGGAAAATACAGCACTCAAATATGGAGGTAAACTCGGCAGTAAGTGTGTGACCATGCATGTTGTCGTAAAGAAACTCAAGTGATCTGTTTCTACTGCCATTTTTGACTGTGTTTATGTCGAACGCTAGGATTACGGACCACCTTTCCATAACAATCTTCAGTGATCGAATGCAAGATATCCATCCATAGCATCATTAGCCGTATCTAACTGGTCGTCATAATGTGATGCGTCTTCATCCCATCTACCATGCCCCACAGAGGTATACGACTCATGACGATGTTGGTTTGGAAAGTCCTGTTTTCATTTCTTGATTCTGTCTCGCACAAATCCCCAAATGCACTCAACACAAATATATTGTTCTCCAATTTCTGATCCCCACCCCCAAGTAATGACTTGATTGCCAGGGGAAACGCAGATTCATTCCTCTCTCCCCCTCTCTCTCTGTGCGGAATTACTGCTGTCATCCTCAGCTGGAACAGAAAGCCAGTCAGCATGCACTGGATTAAATCGGTGAAGACAGGAAAAGTACTGAAAACATCATCTTTGGATTGAATTCAAATGGTAGAAAATGTCTCCACTCATGATATCACCAAGTTTCATCCTTATAAATTGTATGGATCTGCAGTGTAAAACATCTTCGTACGAGTGTGCACAACGGTTCTCATCTCTCGTTTCTGCGTGCTCAATGGGTCGCGGCTCATTCGAGACGAACACGGCATGTGTTGTTCAGTTGGCCAGACTCTCTTTATATTTGGCACTGGGGTGGGGTGTTGCTCTCTTTATATATGGCACAAGACTGCTTCAATTGTGCTGAACTTCCAGAATTTTTATTAATGATCTTTTAAAAAAAAAAATCAATATTTTATAAGAATTGATATCAGTAAGATTATTATTTTATTTGAATTGAAGTATATACTTGAATAGTGCATGGGGTAATGCGTTCTATGTTCCCAACATGTTCGATTTAAAATTTGCGAAACTGAACGTTTTTGAAAGTTCCAATCAGGTGATTTGCATTCTTTAGTGCTCAGGAATGTAATTCAATTGAAATAAAATGAAAGTATTAAATGCTGTGGAAAAACAAACAAACACATTTTTCAGAAGTTTACCACCGTTGATGAACAGTCTTTTGCACCACTTGATTTAACACGGACTGTTGTTTGTGTCCTTCACGACGTCTTTAAAAACAGTACGTTTCCTTTTGGAATGATATTCAATTTTGTTTGGCTGGCAGACTGGCAGACAGATTAAAAACCATCATCTTCCATCTCTGGGCACATGCAGATTCGGGCACAAGTTTCCGTATAATTTGCCAAATTCAGAACCAAAGCACGGTTAAACTGCAGGTTTGTGTTCCGATTCATGCTCTGTGTTATTCAAAATATAAAATTCAAATGAAACACCAATGACACTTGGTAGAGTACATACCTCCACCAGGCTGAACAGTTTACATTTCGTATCCCACCGTCAGACCGGATCTGCATCCGGACCTTCAACAAAATCGAATTGGCTTGTTCTTGTCACCTATCTTGTCAAACACCCAACCTATCCACCAATTTTAAACAGAAACCATACATCACTTTATGAGATATCCTGCTCAAAGACAGCAAGACAGATAGACAAGTAGACAGAGAGGTCCACCGTTGGTGGCAGAGGTAACCAAGTCGTTCACTGATCAGAAACTGACATCTGTTGTCAGATCGACAGTGAACAAATTTTTTCACCCTGCCTTCTGCTTTGCACGAGGAATAAAAACACATCATTCAGCTGTTCTTCAACATCAAAGCAACAAAAAAACACTTGGCTGGACCCTCACTGCACAACAACACACCACAAATTCCCACCTCTTCTCCAGAAAGGATGTTCTTTGCTTTCTCCACGATCCCAACAACTCCTTCTCCAATCTTTATCAGTGGGACCCAGTCCCAAATCTGAAACCAAAATACATAAACATAGATGTTAGCAAAGTGCTTGTGGATGTTAACAGTGAAATAAATCAGATGTTTTGAAATGATTCTGTCATATCAAGTATTGTAAGAAATCTCACATTGTGGAAATACAGAGAGAGATATGAATACAGACAAGTATGTCTGTGACAGACCTGTTCATTTGCTTTTGATGATTGAAAGCACTTTCGCCCTGGTACGCTAATGTGCCTTCCCCTCCCCTCACTCTGGCTTCCCTCCCCTCACTCTGGCTTCCCCTCCCCTCAAACTTCCTCCCCTTCCCCTCCTCTCATGCTGCCTTCCCTTCACCCACCCTCCTCGCTCTCCACTCCTCATTCCCCCTCCCTCCACACTGTCCCCCTTCCTCCTCCTCCCGGAGTGTCTGGTGACGTGTGGTGAGGTGTCGCTCTCCTCCCATTCCTTGCTCCCTCACCCTAACTTGCTCATTCTTTCATCAAACCCTTCTTCCTCTCTCCCCTCCTCTCTCCCAACTCCCCTCCTCACTCTGCCCTCGCTCCACCCTCCATCCACTTTTCCCTCCCTCCTCACTCTCCCCTCCCTCTGCTTTCATCCCCACCCCCTTCTCACTCTGCCCTCCTTCCCCTTTCTCCACCCTCGACCCCCACCCCCCCTTGTCCTCTATTTCTCCCCCTACCCCCACTTTTCCTCTCTCCCTCCTCCCTCTCTTAGTATTCCTCTCAGCGAGGCAACAGGTGGTATTTGCTCGTACAATCTCCACTCGTAAAAGAAGTGTATATTTATTTGTTTATTTATTTATTCCATGACATTAATTCCAAAGTCTTGTTCCGGTTTTGAAATGTAATTACAACCAAACTGGAACAAGACTTTGTGGACATCCTGTATGTTGACTGCACAAGGGAAAAAAATATTCATCTCCCATGCTTTCTCTCCCGAGTGATGCAAGACTTCTTGGTCCAAACTTCATCTTACACCAAGAAAATGACTCAAAACACTCAGTTTGAATGGATGAAACATATTTGCACAAGGATAAAGCTGGAGTCTTTCAATGCATTGAATGGCCGCCTCAAGGCACAGATTTCAATGTAATTGAATCTGTATCGGACGATTCGTCAGGCAGGATGGCCGAGAAGGATGCACAATCTCCTCGAAGCTGTTGAGCCTTGGTTTAAATCTTTGCCCAACTGTAAACTGTCATCTCAGTGTTTCAAGGGCAGGGTGATTCATCAATGTGTGTGCCATCCCTTGGATGGATGTCAAAATGGGCATCCCATCTGCTGGCATTCGTTGGTGGATGTTAAAGATCCCACGGTGTCCTTCACAAAGAGTAGGCAAGCTCTTGCCAGCACCATCGCCAAATTCCTACACTGATTAAGCTGGAGTCGCAACCTGAGCAGGATTGTAGCAAAGTAACTGCTTCGGGATGATGATGATGATGATGATGATGATGATGATGATGATGATGATGATGATGATGATGATGATGATGATGATATTTGGACAAAGAAAAATTAAAAATAATCACAGCAACTTACATTATCTTTGGAAGGCAAGGAACACGATTCCACAAGAGTTTATAACAAAATTATGTGAAAGTATCAGGTCAGGTCAGGTCTGGTAGCATGCCCGGAGCAGCGCGTCGCTGCGTCCACTTTCCACCGGTACTCCAGGGGCCTCTGTCTGGACATCCCCCAGGTTGATGGCTGGCCCATTCCCATCTCCTTGAGATGCTGATCAAACTACTACAACCACGAGGAATGTGGTCGGCCCGTTGGCCTCCTCCTCTCACGAGGATCCTTCACCGAGAGAATCTTGTGAGCAGGATCAGCATCAGGGAAATGAGCCACATGTCCACACAGCTGCAGCTGCTGCTCACAGACTATGCAGGTAAAAACTCTCATTTGAGTCTCTCTCAGGAACCACTCGTTGGACACAAAGTCCGATCAGCAATAGCAAAGGAATTCCATGAAGAGTCCTGGTATGAAAGGAATTAAGTCTCCATCGCAGATACCAGGTCAGAGTCCACAGAGCAAAACTGGAAGCACCAAGGATCTGAAGACTTGGACTTTCATCCTTCTGCACAAGTTCGACAGCGCGACACGCCATGATCCAGTGAAACCGTGACTCCCCAGGTATGATCCAGACATCTATTGACCTCTGGCTCACAGCCAGCAGAGACATTAATACCAGTGCCAAGGAAAGTGAATCTCTCCGTGACCTCAACATAAACAGGTACAGAACAGATTGCAGCATCCGAGATGTCAATGAAAGCCTGGATCTTAATTTTGACCCAGGCAACTCAGAATCCCAGCGGCTCGG